>NC_057799.1:220309707-220471808 GCF_018294505.1 Triticum aestivum
AGAGGCAGCATCGATCGGCTTCAATTAGCAGCAGTAGCGAAGGAATCGCTCGATCGGGTTCAGTTAACAGCCATCGATCGATCGCTCGGGTTCAGTAACGCGTAGCCTGCAGTGCAATCGCTCGGGTTCAGTTAGAGCCCAACGCCTCGCTCGGGTTCAGTTAGAGCCAAGGCCTCGCGCACACGCGCGTACGTGTATGAGAGAAACGCGCATCGCTCGGCCCCCGACGTCCCACCGTAACCGGGAACTCCCCGAAATTTTCCTCGCCCTCGCTTCTACCACAGTTTTTTCCGTCATGGACGGCCCAAAGAATGTCATGCAGCTGCGTCTCCGGCCCGCCCAGGACGAAAAGCCCATTTTCTGTCATGATTTTTTGTCATAGAAGTAGGAGCCCACCACATCTATGATGATACCGGGTTTTGTCACAATTATCATCATAGAAGTGTCATATGTATGACAGGAAAAAATTCGTTCGGCCCAAAATGTCACGGATGTGTCTTTTTTTTGTAGTGTCGGCCACGAGGGCCTCGGATAGCGCCTCGAGTGCCAGGGATGCAGTTTTGCTTTCGGCGCGGAGTGCTATATCCGAATCACTAGTGATAGTGATAACTCCATTAGGACCTGGCATTTTGAGCTTCATGTACCCGTAATGGGGTATGGCTTGAAAGCGTGTGAATGCGTCTCGCCCCAACAGGGCATGATATCCGTTGTTGAAAGGTGCCACGTGGAAGAGCAACACTTCGGACCTGTAGTTCTCTGGCGTGCCGAATACGACGTCAAGTTTAATCTTCCCCGAGCTTCGTGCTTCTCGACTGGGGATAACGCCTCGGAAGGTGGTGCCGCTTTGCTCAATACGACTTTTGTCCATTTGCATTTTTTGGATCGTATCTTCATAGATGAGGTTCAGTCCGCTGCCGCCGTCCATGAGCACTTTAGTGAGCCGAAAGCCATCCACAACTGGGTTTAAGACCAAGGCGGCTGGTGCTCGGACTGATCTGGCCCTTGGCTCGTCATCGGCAGTGAAAGTTATCGCCATATTGTTCCAAGGATTTATTGCAGCTACCTGGTTGACTTTGGCGAGGTGGCGTAATGCCCTTTTGCACCGGTTGTTGGAGGAAAAGGTCTCGAAGACCGTAAAAACATTGAGATCGGCTTCCTCCGAAGAGTGCCTCTCTGGAGTGATGTTGGTGAGGATGGCCTCGCCGCTCTTAGCCACCTCCCGGAGTACCCAACATACCCGAAGGCTATGTGTTGGTTCGGTATTCGGCGTCGTCTGTATCTGACAGGATTTGTCAAGAGGTCGTCAAGGACAGTTCTGTGTCTCGTGAAGGGCTTGATTTTTTCTCCATGAGGTAATGATCGGGTGCCCCGTAAGGGTGCATCCTTTTTGTCCATCCGGTGGGCTGCTTAAAGGCAGGAGGTTCCCACCGGGCTGTCTGAGTTTTCCAGGCGCTTTCCATTCCGCAGTACTTCTGTATGATGTGTGCCAAAACTGCAAAGTGCAGTATGCGGCGGCGGTTGAGGGCGTTGAGGATTCCCTCGTCCGTACAGTTGCGATAGAATACTGAAATCGCGTCGTTGTCGCTGCAATCTTTAATCTTGTTTTTAACAAGGAGGAATCCGGCCCAGAAGTGATGGACCATTTCCTCAGGTTGCTGCCGCACATACATTAGGTCGCATACGCCTGGGGGACCTGAATTGCTTGGGGAATATTGCTTGTGGTGGGTGGGCGGGCTAAAATCCAGACCCTGGCCCACTATTGCATCCGGAGTTTGAAGAATTTCCGAGGTCACCAGCCCAGGATCTGGAGTGTCCTAGTGGCTTTGGGGCTCAATGTCTGGTTCTATGTTTGGAGGACATGAGGTCTCTTCCCGAAGATGGGTATCCGGCTCGCAGGGCTCAGAAATCCAAACATAGCTTGTTCTTAACTTAGGGGGAAAAGTATTCTCGGCTTGTTCCTCCACGACCGCTACCAGATGGGTGATCGATGGGGACTTGATTTCCCTCTGACCAGGTTTAAGCCCAATCTGATCATAGTCTGTTGTGACCCCCCAGGGCGGCATTGCGATCTAGCAGTTCATTCAAAGACGAGACATCTGCCGGATCCATCTTTTCGGGGTGTTTGAGGCCGATGCAGAGATGATGTTTAGCGATTTGAGGGGCCGCTTTTGGCTTAACGGCCAAGCGGGCACCCATGGCAAAACCGCTGAGCTGGAGGATCTGCCCAGGAGCTAGGGCCCCTCCAGAGGTGAATCTGTTATTGATGACTAGGCGAGCCATCGATCCTTTTATCGACGACACAAAGGAACTCTCAATGAAAGCACCAATGTCGGTGTCAAAACCGGCCGATCTCGGGTAGGGGGTCCCGAACTGTGCATCTGAGGATCGAAGGTAACATGAGACAAAGGGGAGACGATGTTTACCCAGGTTCGGGCCCTCTTAATGGAGGTAATACCCTACTTCCTGCTTGATTGACTTTGATGAGTACAGGGGTTACAAGAGTTGATCTACTTCGAGATCGTAATGGCTAAACCCTAGATGTCTAGCCTATGTAAATTCAGATAGCTTCTATGGACTAAACTCTCCGGTTTATATAGACACCGGAGGAGCCTAGGGTTGTAAAGAGTCGGTTTATAGAGGAAGGAAACTATACATCCAGATGCCAAACTTGCCATCCACGCAAAGGAGAGTCCCATCCGGACATGGGGGAAGGCCTTCTATCTTGTATCTCCACGGCCCATCAGTCTGGCCCATGTTACATAGCCCGGACACCCGAGGACCCCATAATCCAGGACTCCCTCACTTGCCACTCATAAACTTGTTTGTGGAGGCATGCCACGTCATCTTCCTGCGTAAGCTTGACAAGAACAGTATGCCTCACAAACGAAGGAGTAGCTTTGAACTTCTTGTGCTTCAGTACACTCTGGACGACACGCCTGACAACAGTGAGGCTGGAATACATCTTGACATTGGTATAAGCGCAAATGGCTTCCAGGATCCAACAACCTAAGAACTATGTTTTCCCAGTGCGTATATTCAGGTCATCTGCCTCATAGCGAGTGACATGTACAACCACACAATCCTTGTCTGCATCAGGGCTCTAATTGACACAGAAATAAATTCTGAACTTTCCAGTATAAGAAACACAAGTTATTTATACCACTATGTAGAGTCAAAAGCATTCATGACGGGGAAGGTAGCATGGCATCAAAGCTAATAATTTTTTGCATTATTCATCACCACATACTTAGAAGAAAAACCACAATCGAGATCGGCAAAGAAGAAAATCACCTTGGGTAGCTCAGCGGGGGGGGGCACATCCTCGAAGGGGAAAAACTACTCCTGCAGGGCCACGGGGGCTGTAACCTCAAACGAGGCGTTGACCATATCAGTAGTGGCCGTGAGCGTATCTGGGGTCGGCTCGGTGGCTGCCGCCATCTTCTTGGAGCTCTCTGTCTTGTGGGGATCAGCCTCCCGCATCTGCTCCAACATTGGCAGATCTTTGCCTGGTTCTCCTTGGTCCATCATGAAACTATTGAATACTAGGAGACCACATAAAGGAAAACACAATCGCAATGACAATGAAACAAAAAAAGAGTGAGGATCGGTTACTGCTTTGCAAAAGTTCTTTTTTTTCTCTGAACGAAAATATACCAACATCACAGATCCGCTTACCTTCCGTTCATTGGGAGAGAAGAACAGTGGCAGATGCGAGTGTTGGCTTTCTCGAATATGGTTAGGGAGAAGGGGATTCAGCGAAGAATGAAATGATGGTTGCTTCGTCCGTCAAACTTAGACTGCGGGGAGGTGGGGTTTTGTGATACGACGGCTTGTTACTGCCACTCTATAACTGGGGTGACTCTCCGCTCGCATACTGCCTTCTAATTTGGTGGATGGCATTTGGGCCCGCGTGCTGCATGGCCCGCATGTCGCTGAACAAAAGTAAAAAGGCATTCAGTAGAGGGAGACGTTTCGATGACCTCAGAGGATCCAGAAGCGGTAGTGTATCCACTATACTAGTAGTAATTGTTTTTCTGGGTAGCTGTAGAGTGTCTCCACTGTACTAGTAGTAATTGTTTCTCTGGGCCGAAGAAAAAACAGCCCATTCAACCTAGTAAATAATAAAATCAATTCAAAAGCCCATATATTTACTTAATGAGAGGCGCTACCCACACCCAGCACACCGCCCCCCAAAAAAACCTGGGTGCCCTTCTTCCTCCTCACTCCCACCCACCTCACGTCAGCTCGCTCCACTCGTACCCCCAAATTCCTCACCTCACTCCTACAGAAAACCCCAACTCCCTTCTTCCTCACTACTACAGAAAACCCCCAGCTCCCCTTCTTCTTCACTCGCACTACAACTAGGCTCGTCATTCGTTACTCTGCTCAAATTTGCGAGCTCTACGTAATGCCCTGATAACCCACAAGTATAGGGGATCGCAACAGTTTTCGAGGGTAGAGTATTCAACCCAAATTTATTGATTCGACACAAGGGGAGCCAAAAAATATTCTCAAGTATTAGCAGCTGAGTTGTCAATTCAACCACACCTATATAACTTAGTATCTGCAGCAAAGTGTTTAGTAGCAAAGTAGTATGATAGTAGTGGTAACGATAACAAAGGTAATAGTAGCAAAAGTAATATTTTTGGTGTTTTGTAGTGATTGTAACAGTAGCAACGGAAAAGTAAATAAGCGAAGAACAATATATGAAAAGCTCGTAGGCATTGGATCGGTGATGGAGAATTACGCCGGATGTGGTTCATCATGTAACAGTCATAACATAGGGTGACACAGAACTAGCTCCAATTCATCAATGTAATGTAGGCATGTATTCCGAATATAGTCATACGTGCTTATGGAAAAGAACTTGCATGACATCTTTTATCCTACCCTCCCGTGGCAGCAGGGTCCTAATGGAAACTAAGGGATATTAAGGCCTCCTTTTAATAGAGTACCGGAACAAATCATTAACACATAGTGAATACATGAACTCCTCAAACTATGGTCATCACCGGGAGTGGTCCCGATTATTGTCACTTCGGGGTTGCCGGATCATAACACATAGTAGGTGACTATAGACTTGCAAGATAGGATCAAGAACTCACATATATTCATGAAAACATAATAGGTTCAGATCTGAAATCATGGCACTCGGGCCCTAGTGACAAGCATTAAGCATAGCATAGTCATAGCAACATCAATCTCAGAGCATAGTGGATACTAGGGATCAAACCCTAAATAAACTAACTCGATTACATGATAGATCTCATCCAACCCATCACCGTCCAGCAAGCCTACGATGGAATTACTCATACACGGCGGTGAGCATCATGAAATTGGTGATGGAGGATGGTTGATGATGACGATGGCGGCGGATTCCCCTCTCCGAAGCCCCGAACGGACTCCAGATCAGCCCTCCCGAGAGGTTTTAGGGCTTGGCGGCGGCTCCGTATCGTAAAACGCGATGAATCCTTCTCCTTCATTTTTTTTCTCTCCCCGAAAGTGAATATATGGAGTAGGAGTTGAGGTCGGTGGAGCGTCAGGGGGGCCAGGAGGTAGGGGGCGCCCTAGGGGGCAGGCGCGCCCCCACCCTCGTGGACAGGGTGTGGGCCCCCTGACGTGGATTTTTCTTCCAGTATTTTTCTTATTTTCCAAATAGATGTTCCATGGAGTTTCAGGTCATTCCGAGAACTTTTGTTTCTGCACATAAATAACACCATGGAAAGTCTGCTGAAAACAGCGTCATTCCGGGTTAGTTCCATTCAAATCATGCAAGTTAGAGTCCAAAACAAGGGCAAAAGTGTTTGGAAAAGTAGATACGACGGAGACGTATCAACTCCCCCAAGCTTAAACCTTTGGTTGTCCTCAAGCAATTCAGTTGATAAACTAAAAGTGATAAAGAAAAACTTTTACAAACTCTATTTGCTCTTGTTGTTGTAAATATGTAAAGCCAGCATTCAAGTTTTCAGCAAAGATTATGACTAACCACATTTGCAATAACTCTTAGGTCTCATGTTGACTCATATCAATGGAATAATCAACTAGCGAGCGATAATAATAAATCTCGGATGACAACACTTTCTCAAAACAATCATAATATGATATAACAGGATGGTATCTCGCTAGCCCTTTCTGAGACCGCAAAACATAAATGCAGAGCACCTTTAAAGATCAAGGACTGACTAGACATCGTAATTCATGGTAAAAGAGATCCAGTCATAGTCATACCCAATATAAATTAATAGTAATGGATGCAAATGACAGTTGCGCTCTCCAGCTAGTGCTTTTAATAAGAGGGTGATGACTCCACATAAAAGTAAATAGATAAGCCCTTCGCAGAGGGAAGCAGGGATTTGTAGAGGTGCCAGAGCTCGGTTTTGAAATAGAGATAAATAATATTTTGAGCGGCATACTTTCATTGTCAACATAACAACCAAGAGATGGCGATATCTTCCATGCTACACACATTATAGGCGGTTCCCAAACAGAATGGTAAAGTTTATACTCCCCCTCCACCAACAAGCATCAATCCATGGCTTGCTCGAAACAACGAGTGCCTCCAACTAACAATAGTCCCAGGGGGAGTTTTGTTTGCAACTATTTTGATTTAGTTTGCATAAAGCATGGGACTGGGCATCCCGTTGACCAGCCATTTTACCGTGAATGAGGAGCGGAGTCCACTCCTCTTGAGAATAACCCGCCTAGCATGGAAGATACGGACAGCCCTAGTTGATACATGAGCTATTCGAGCATACAAAATAGAATGTTTATTTGAAGGTTTAGAGTTTGGCACATACAAATTTACTTGGAGCGGTGGGTAGATACCGCATATAGGAAGGTATAGTGGACACATATGGAATAACTTTGGGTTTTAAGGGACTGGATGCACAAGCAGTATTCCCACTTAGTACAAGTGAAGGCTAGCAGAAGACTGGGAAGCAACCAACTAGAGAGCGACAACAGTCATGAACATGCATTAAATTAATAAACATTGAGTACGAGCATGAGTAGGATATAATCCACCATGAACATAAATATCGTGAAGGCTATGTTGATTTGTTTCAACTACATGCGTGAACATGTGCCAAGTCAAGTCACTTATTCAAAGGAGGATACCACCCCACTATACCACATCACAACCATTTTAATAGCATGTTGGCACGCAAGGTAAACCATTATAACTCATAGCTAATCAAGCATGGCATAAGCAACTATGATCTCTAATTGTCATTGCAAACATGTTTATTCATAATAGGCTGAATCAGGAACGATGAACTCATCATATTTACAAAAACAAGAGAGGTCGAATTCATACCAGCTTCTCTCATCTCAGTCAGTCCATCATATATCGTCATAATTGCCTTTCACTTGCACGACTGAACGATGTGAATAATAATAAGAGTGCAGGTGCATTGGACTAAGCTGGAATCTGCGAGCATTCAATAACAGGAGAAGACAAGGCAATATGGGCTCTTGGTTAAATCAACAATAATGCATATAAGAGCCACTTCAACAATTTCATTATGATCTTCTCCTATCGACCCCCAAAGAAAAGAAAAGAAATAAAACTATTTACACGGGAAAGCTCCCAACAAGCAAAAAGAAGAACGGGAAATGTTTTTGGGTTTTCTTTTTATTATTACTACTACAGCAAGAAAAGTAAACTAACTAAAAGCTACACTAATTTTTTTGGTGTTTCTTAAGGTTTATTAAACACACAAGAATAAAGCTAGAAAAAGCAAATAAACTAGCATGGATATTACAGTGAAAGAGTATGAGCACCGACATCTAGCAATGAGTGTGTGAACATGGATGTAATATCGGTGAGAGATACGTACTCCCCCAAGCTTAGGCTTTTGGCCTAAGTTGGTTTATTACCACGGATGGCCTGGCGGATATCCATAGTTGTAGCTGGGGTCGTACTGAGATGAAGAAGACTCCGAATACCACTGATTGGCAATAATGTGCAGCAAGGCGTGAAGCATAAATACCTCCAAAAATGGGGCCCTTTGTACGGTTCAAACTTAACCGTTTAGCAATAATACCACCCATACTAACAGTGTTATTGCAGAATAAACCATGGAACAAAATGATAATATCAGGAACACTAACTTTCCACAGTTTCCGTGACCAATTAAGCAACGACTAGCAAATATGGCAAAGTAGCGTAAAACAGGAAAATGTATGCTAGTGATTCTTGCATCGGAAACCTTCCTGGTTTCCCCCACAGTAATAGTATCAATGAACCCGTCCACATCTTTACGATGTGGTTCCTCTAAACTACCCTCAAAAGGTATTTTGCAAACCTTGCAAAATTCATCTAGTGGCATCTTCTTAACAACATCATATAAATGAAACTCTACTGAAGGATGTGATTCCTTAGGATAATAGTAGAAGTTTTGCACAAAAGTATTGGTGAGTAAGAGATACTGATTGCGTTGGTCGCGGAGGAAGTCGGTGAGGCCTGCATTCTCAGCCAATTCATAAAAATCATCATAAATCTCGGCTTCTCTCAAGAAATCATTGGAAGACCATTCACACGGCCGGACCTCCGCGATGCGAAGCAAATTATATTTGGGCCTCTGTGCTTCTTCACTTTGCTTTTCCTTCGAGCTTCGGCTCGATGAGCCCCTCAAAAATCTCTTCATTATTTTCTGAAAAATTCTGAAATTTTTAGTAACTTCAAATAAAAGTGAACCAAGCTCAACAAAATTGATAGCAACTACTCCTACAAGTGCCTAGGGCCTATATCATGCATTAGAACTACTTGGAACCATATAAATTTGACATGCAAGCTCAAGAACATGGTCACCTAGGCAGCACAAATTTGCAATGAATAAAGCACTAGAACAAAAACTAATTGGACCAATGGAGGAGTCACATACCAAGGAACAATCTCCCCAAGCAGTTTTGTGGGAGGTGCTTTGAGCAAGGAGATCGAAAATCGCAGCAAAATGAGCTAGAACTCGTGCTTGAGCTGGATGGTGATTTTTTTGGGAGGAAGAAGGAGTGTGTGGGTGCAGGAATAAGTGGAGGGGAGCCACCATGGGCCCACAAGGCAGGGGCGCGCCCTAGGGGTGGGGCGCGCCCTCCACCCTCATGGCCAGGTGCTTGCCCCTCTTGCTGTGTTCTCAGTGCCAGATATTCTCAAATATTCTAGAAAAAATCATATTTCATTTTCACGGCATTTGGAGAACTTTTATTTTCGGGGTATTTTTATATTGCATGGATAATTCAGAAAACAGACATAAAAATACTATCTTTACTTTATTTCAACTAAATAAAAGAAAGTAGAAAGAGGGTACAGAAGGTTGTGCCTTCTAGTTTCATCCATCTCATGCTCATCAAAAGGAATCCACTAACAAGGTTGATCAAGTCTTGTTAATAAACTCATTCCGAATAACATGGAACCGGAGAAATTTCGAATAACACTATGTTACCTCAACGGGGATATGCACATCCCCAATAATAAGAATATCATATTTCTTTTTGGCAGTAGGAAGAGGAAATTCAAAACCTCCAAAAATAATCGATGGAATTTGTCCAATAGAATTGATACTGTGGACTTGAGGTTGTTTCCTCGGAAAGTGTACCGTATGCTCATTACCATTAACATGAAAAGTGACATTGCCTTTGTTGCAATCAATAACAGCCCCTGCGGTATTCAAAAAAGGTCTTCCAAGAATAATAGACATACTATCGTCCTCGGGAATATCGAGAATAACAAAGTCCGTTAAAATAGTAACGTTTGCCACCACAACAGGCACATCCTCACAAATACCGATAGGTATAGCAGTTGATTTATCAGCCATTGGCAAATATATTTCAGTAGGTGTCAACTTATTCAAATCAAGTCTACGATATAAAGAGAGAGGCATAACACTAACACCGGCTCCAAGATCACATAAACCAGTTTTAACATAGTTTCTTTTAATGGAGCATGGTATAGTTGGTACCCCTGGATCTCCTAGTTTCTTAGGTATTCCACCCTTAAAAGTATAATTAGCAAGCATGGTGGAAATTTCAGCTTCCGGTATCTTTCTTTTATTTGTAACAATATCTTTCATGTACTTAGCATAAGGATTTATTTTGAGCATATCAGTCAAACGCATACGCAAAAAGATAGGTCTAATCATTTCAGCAAAGCGCTCAAAATCCTCATCATCCTTTTCCTTGGATGGTTTGGGAGGAAAAGGCATGGGTTTCTGAACCCATGGCTCCCATTCTTTACCATGTTTCCTAGCAACAAAGTCTCTCTTACCATAACGTTGATTCTTTGATTGTGGGTTATCAAGATCAACAGCAGGTTCAATTTCTACATCATTATCATTACTAGGTTGAGCATCATCATTAACATTTTCATTAGGCTCATGTTCATTACCAGATTGTGTTTCAGCATCAGAAATAGATATATCATTTGGATTCTCAGGTGGTTCAGCAATAGGTCCACTAGAAGCATGCAAAGTCCTATCATTTTTATTTTTCTTCTTTTTAGAAGGACTAGGTGCATCAGTATTATTTCTCTGAGAATCTTGCTCAATTCTCCTAGGGTGGCCTTCAGGATACAAAGGTTCCTGAGTCATCTTACCAGTACTAGTAGCCACTCTAACAGCATAGTCATTATTCTTACTATTCAATTCATTGAGCAAATCATTTTGAGCTTTAAGTACTTGTTCTACTTGAGTGGTAACCATAGAAGCATGTTTAGTAATGAGTTTAAGTTCACCTTTAACTCTAGACATATAATCACCCAAGTGTTCAAGCGTATCGGAATTATATTTCAATTGTCTACCAAAATAAGCATTGAAGTTTTCTTGTTTGACAATAAAATTATCAAACTCTTCTAAGCATTGTCTAGCAGACTTATAGTGAGGAATATCACCTTCATCAAATCTATAGAGAGAATTTACCTTTACTACCTGTGTCGGGTTATCAAGACCATGAGTTTCCTCAATAGGTGATGGATTAAGATCATATGTTTCTTCAACAGGTGGTAAATTAAGACCATGTATTTCTTCAATAGGAGGTAAATTCTTAACATCTTCAGCTTTAATACCCTTTTCTTTCATAGATTTCTTTGCCTCTTGCATATCTTCAGGACTGAGAAATAGAACACCTCTCTTCTTCGGAGTTGGTTTAGGAGTAGGCTCTCGAATTGGCTCAGGAGCTGGCTCAGGAAGTGTCCAATTATTTTCATTTGTCAACATATTATTCAATAGAATTTCAGCTTCATCCGGTGTTCTTTCCCTGAAAACAGAACTAGCACAACTATCCAGGAGGATGATTAGGCAAAGCATTAAGTAATCGAAGAAGCCTCCCCCAAGCTTGTGGGAGACTCTCTTCTTCAATTTGCACAAAATTATATATTTACCTCAAAGCAGCTTGTTTCTTATGAGCAGGGAAATATTTAGCAGAGAAGTAATAAATCATATCCTGGGGACTACGCACACAACCAGGATCAAGAGAATTGAACCATATCTTAGCATCACCCTTTAATGAGAACGGAAATATTTTAAGGATATAAAGGTAGCGGGTTCTCTCATCATTAGTGAACAGGGTGGCTATATCGTTTAATTTAGTAAGATGTGCCACAACAGTTTCAGATTCATAGCCATGAAAAGGATCAGATTCAACCAAAGTAATTATATCAGGATCAACAGAGAATTCATAATCCTTATTAGTAACACATATAGGTGAAGTAGCAAAAGTAGGGTCAGGTTTCATTCTAGCATTAAGAGATTGCTGCTTCCATTTAGCCAATAATTTCTTAACATCATGTCTATCTTTGCAAGCAAAAATTTCGTTAGCAACTACATCATCCATAACATAGCCCTCAGGCACAACAGGCAATTCATTTTTATTAGGGGAAGAGTCTTCATCGTCACTTTCATCAATATTATCAATTTCAATAATTTCTTTCTCTCTAACCCTAGCAAGTTGTTCTTCAAGAAATTCACCAAGTGGCACAGTAGTATCAAGCATAGTAGTAGTTTCATCATAAGTATCATGCATAGCAGAAGTAGCATCATCAATAAGATGTGACATATCAGAATGAATAGCAGAAGCGGGTTTAGGTGTCGCAAGCTTACTCAAAACAGAAGGTGAATCAAGTGCAGAGCTAGATGGCAGTTCCTTACCTCCCCTCGTAGTTGAGGGATAGATTGTTGTCTTAGCGTCTTTCAAGTTCTTCATAGTGACCAGCAGATATAAATCCCAAGTGACTCAAAGAATAGAGCTATGCTCCCCGGCAACAGCGCCAGAAAATAGTCTTGATAACCCACAAGTATAGGGGATCGCAACAGTTTTCGAGGGTAGAGTATTCAACCCAAATTTATTGATTCGACACAAGGGGAGCCAAAGAATATTCCCAAGTATTAGCAGCTGAGTTGTCAATTCAACCACACCTGGATAACTTAGTATGTGCAGCAAAGTGTTTAGTAGCAAAGTAGTATGATAGTAGTGGTAACGATAACAAAGGAAACAGTAGCAAAAGTAATATTTTTGGTGGTTTGTAGTGATTGTAACAGTAGCAACGGAAAAGTAAATAAGCGAAGAACAATATTTGAAAAGCTCGTAGGCATTGGATCGGTGATGGAGAATTATGCCGGATGTGGTTCATCATGTAATAGTCATAACATAGGGTGACACAGAACTAGCTCCAATTCATCAATGTAATGTAGGCATCTATTCCGAATATAGTCATACGTGCTTATGGAAAAGAACTTGCATGACATCTTTTGTCCTACCCTCCCGTGGCAGCGGGGCCCTAATGAAAACTAAGGGATATTAAGGCCTCCTTTTAATAGAGTACCGGAACAAAGCATTAACACATAGTGAATACATGAACTCCTCAAACTATGGTCATCACCAGGAGTGGTCCCGATTATTGTCACTTCGGGGTTGCCGGATCATAACACAGTAGGTGACTATAGACTTGCAAGATAGGATCAAGAACTCACATATATTCATGAAAACATAATAGGTTCAGATCTGAAATCATGGCACTCGGGCCCTAGTGACAAGCATTAAGCATAGCAAAGTCATAGCAACATCAATCTCAGAACATAGTGGATAGTAGGGATCAAACCCTAACAAAACTAACTCGATTACATGATAGATCTCATCCAACCCATCACCGTCCAGCAAGCCTACGATGGAATTACTCACGCACGGCGGTGAGCATCATGAAATTGGTGATGGAGGATGGTTGATGATGACGATGGCGATGGATTCCCCTCTCCAGAGCCCCGAACGGACTCCAGATCAGCCCTCCCGAGAGGTTTTAGGGCTTGGCGGCGGCTCTGTATCGTAAAACGCGATGAATCCTTCTCCTTCATTTTTTTTCTCCCCGAAAGTGAATATATGGAGTTGGAGTTGAGGTCGGTGGAGCGTCAGGGGGGGCCACGAGGTAGGGGGCACGCCCTAGGGGGGCAGGCGCGCCCCCCACCCTCGTGGACAGGGTGTGGGCCCCCTGACATGGATTTTTCTTCCAGTATTTTTCTTATTTTCCAAATAGATGTTCCGTGGAGTTTCAGGTCATTCCGTGAACTTTTGTTTCTGCACATAAATAACACCATGGAAAATCTGCTGAAAACAGCGTCAGTCCAGGTTAGTTCCATTCAAATCATGCAAGTTAGAGCCCAAAACAAGGGCAAAAGTGTTTGGAAAAGTAGATACGACGGAGACGTATCATGCCCTCGAGGAAAATGGAGTCGGCTGACCCCAGTGCCAAGAAGATGAGGCTCCCACTAGCGGCGACGCCTGTTGTAGATCCCGCACCCGGCAGCGCGGGGAGAAGCGGCGAGCCCGCCCCCACCGGATCCCAGGAACCCGTAGAATCTCGGGTGGACTACATCAGCGATCTCCTGGACGCCATCCTTGGGGGGATCATCTCGCTTCTCCCCACCAAGGATTGCTGCCGCACCCAAGTCCTCTCAATTCGTTGGTGCCCTCTATTGTGCACCATGCCCCTTTAATCTTGACTGTCGTCAGCTATCTCTCTTCAATGATTTTGAACTCCCCATAGCCATCATCTCCTCCCACCAGGGCTCCGTTCAAAGCCTCTGCATCCCGTCTTGCTACCTGAGCAAGCATACCATGCCCTGCATGGTGGACGCCTGGCTGAAATCCCCTGAATTCACCAAACTACAACTGCTTGAGTTCTACTATTCCCCATGAAATCACCTACCAGATACCGAAGGCCATGTACTTGTGCCCTCAGCACCGATGTCCATCTCGCGGTTTTCCTCCTCTCTCCACACCGACACCTTTGCGCTATGCTACCTACCAGACAATCTGGTACTAAACCTTCGACTCCCATTTCTCAAAAAACTTTCACTTGTACGGGTTCGTATATTGGAGGCCTCATTGCACAGCATCATCCGCTCCAGTTGCCCTGCCCTGGAGTGCTTGGTGCTTGTTTTCATAGTTAGAATCGGTTGTCTCCAAATAAAGTCGCCTAACCTTGTAAGAATTGGAATTTCTTTTGACGGAAGACAGCTCATCATCGAAGATGCCCCTTCACTTCAAAGGTTGATCCTTGATTCTAGTTATTCGCCATCGCAAATAACCGTCCTCTCTGCGCCTAAACTGGAGACCTTGGGTGTAATACATGATCTCTGTGCTCATTTCAAGATGGTGTTTGGCTCCACAGTTCTTCAGGTACTGTATATTATCATCTACACTTGTAACCGTAAGCTGCATTTTAAATTTCTGCGCATAAGTTATATATAGTCTTGGAGTACACATTTTGTACTAATATTATGTTCTATGCTCAATGAAGAGTTTCTCCATGCATAGCCTATCAATGGTGCTAGATTCTGTCAAGATCTTATATATCCAAATGAATAGTTTTGATCTGAACAAGATTATTGGCTTGCTGCAATGCTTTCCATGTCTGGAGAAGTTGTATATAAAGGTGATAATTTCACGCACATTGGAAGCCCACATATAGTGTACTAGAATTAACTGTTTAGCTGTTGCTCTTTCAACACTCCTTTTTTAGACCTTAACTGTTTTCAAGCTTCATATCTATTTAGCCAACATGACGGGGTAAGAAAGTTATAACCAATCGGTGGATTCGTAAGCAGGACGGTATTTTCTCACTTCTCATGACACTCGATTGAAGAAAATAACGCTAGAACGATATGTAGCCAACCATGCAAACACTAGATTTGTCACATTCTTCCTCCTAAATGCGAGGTTACTATTGTCCATCAGGCTTAAGTTTATCAGCAGCATGGTTTTGACGGATGGGTATGTCGAAGAGCAAAAAAAGGAGTTTCAGGTGGACAAAAGAGCTGCTGAACGTGTTGGGCTTCTATTTACAACATCTTGTGGTCATAATCCAGTAAATTTTACGACCTAGGATGTTCATTCTATGCACCTGACCGATCCATTTGACTATGACTGCCGAAAACAGTGCTGGAGTTAGTTGTTGTTGCCCTTTTCAATCTAGGTTTTTTCTAAACCTGATGAACAATTAACCCTCGTGCTTTTGTACAGTTTGTAAGCTGGAGTTAGATGTTGTTGCCCTTTTCAACTCGGTTGTGACTGTCATATTTTCTTTGAAACAAGGCAAATGGCTTGCCATTTGTTTAATTAAGAGTGAAATACTGTAACAAATCCCAACCAAGGGAATCACTCTCGCCGGCTGCTTGAGCTAACTATGCATTACAGAACCCAGGTGATTAACCCCCACCAGCACCCACAAACTTATTTTGAAATAGCACACCAAATGGGCTGTAAATTTTCATAAGAAAGGCTGCATGACTGTGACAGATTTGGATTCTGACATTTGGGACCCACGAGGAAAAAGCCTATCCAAGGTGGTGTCGACTTACTAGCTAATAGTCAACAAACGATTCTGCCTACCAGCCGTTGGATTGAAATCCAACATCTATCGTGTATCTTCTATCTCTTGTCTTCTTCCTCCAGCCGCCCAAACCAATCCACCCCGTCGGTTCCGCCTGCTCCCGCCTCCCACAGATGGCTGCGCCTCCGCCGCCCTACTGTACCCCCAACGTTGGCCAGCCCCTCCCTCTATTCCCCCACACGTCATGTTATTCTCCAGCGACGTCATCCCCAACACGAACCCGCACCCAAACTAGTCAACCCTCGTACTCCCCTCCGTTTGCGACTGGACCGGCGCATCTTCCACGCCTCCTGTTCATTCCGTCCGAGGCCTCGCCGTCGTCCTCCGCCTCGGTTCGCTCATCGTGCGCGATGCGCCACCCTCTTGCGTTGTCAACGTCGTCAACAATCGAGAGGAACAAGGAGATGATTGTACGTGGAGAGGATGACAGTAGGGACCCACCAGGGTTATGGCAGTACGCAAGCAAGTGCCCCGTTATTACAAGCCCAAAAAATGGTTCCTCCTAATGGTTGGACATCTGTGGCTCACGCCATTGTCAACGTAGTCAATAAATGAGAGAATTACACAACCAGCGGCTGACACCAGGGACCCAGCAGGTCGCGCAGCTGTTATTTACTTTTTTTAGGAACAAGCAGTTGTTATTTGTACTAGTTTTAGTGACGGATTAGGGTAACAACGGGGCTGTGCGGGGGTTGTGGCCCGTCTAGCCAGGGTTTTATTTATGTTTACCACATCATGAGCCCAGTTGTGATTTTTTCTTGCTGAAAATGGCTAGCCCAAATCTACTTTTTTTTAAGAAATACCCAAACGAGGCCTACTTGCTTTGTCAGCCCTGCTGGGCTGCAAATCTTTCAAGACGAGGATAGTTTCATTCGGCTTGCCCAGAAAATGGGCTATCAGTAATGAGAAATGGCTGTACATTTTTAAAACACACCAAACCAGGAATTAGTTTCAATTTTTTTATTGCAAGATTTTAATTCCATTGATTTTTATGCATGGACTATTATTTGGATTTTATATTCATATAAATTTATTTTTCAAATTAGTTTGAATGTGACTTGAAATTTCGGGATTAAAAACAGTTGACCGCACCGAAATATGCAAAATTTCGTATAATTTTTAATCATGGCCACAATATGGGCTGTAATGGTAACAAAAATAAGATGGGCTCCAAAAAATCTTTAAGAATTAGCAAATGGGTTGTAAATTATTAGAAATAATGGTAGATAGGTTGTATGCTATTTTCCACACATTTGAGGCTGACTTATGCGCCTACTATAGGTTGACGCGTACGCTTTCCTCAAAAAAAGGTTGACGCACACGCAAAGCCGTGTCAACTTAGTCAACACACGAGAGCAGTGACTGTTGGATGTCCATCCAATGGCCGTCGTGCTTCTTCAATTTCTGCTCTTCCTGCTCCAGCCGCTTAAACAAGCACCGCGGGACTGCCTGCTCCCTCCTCCCGCAGCCGGCTGTGCTGCCGCGCAGGCCTCACCACCCCATCGTACTCCCATCGCTGGCCTAGCCATCTCTCTACTCACCCACACCTGGTGTTATTCTCCGGCGACGGCAGACAAACCAGTAAACCCTCGGACTCCCCTCCGCATCGGAAACAACTACCGAGTCTTCCCTGGCTCCATGTCGTTCCCTTCCTAGGCTTCGCCGTCGTCCACCGCCCTGGTGCTCTCGGCGCGGCGTGGTCAACGTGGTCAGCGAACGACATCCATCGGAAGTGGACTGTACGTGGAGAGGCTGAA
The DNA here is from genome assembly GCF_018294505.1 of Triticum aestivum. Lineage (NCBI taxonomy): Eukaryota > Viridiplantae > Streptophyta > Magnoliopsida > Poales > Poaceae > Triticum > Triticum aestivum. Next base: position 220,327,339 of record NC_057799.1, read on the forward strand.
AGTTGGGTCCATGGTCGGACACAAGGAAATGCCTCCTTATTACGCGCAAAACAATGATTCCTCCACCTGATAGCTGGGACCCACCAGAAGGGCCTCTGTATTTCACAAAAAAATGTTCCCCCCTCCGCTGACAGCTCGGACCCACAAGCTATATCTTCGCACGCAAGGAAGTGCCTCCTTATTATGCACAAAAAATGAATACTCCCCCTGCTAGCTGGGACCCACCATAGTGGGAGGCTGACTTGTGGGCCTACTAAGTTGACGCGGACGGAGGGCTTTGTCAACTTAGTCAATATGAACGAATCTAGCTCCAGTGACCGTACGATGTCCATCCAACGGCCGTAGTGCTTCTTCAACCTCTGGTCTTCTTGCTCCAGCCGCCCAAACTAGCGCCGGTCGTGTCGCCTGCTCCTGCCTCCCATGGCCGGCTGTGCTGCCACGGAGGCCTCACTGCCCCCTACTACTCCCACCGCTGGCCTGGCCATCCCTCTAGTCACCCACACCCCCTGTTATTCTGCGGCGATGATAGCCTCACACCGCAGCCGAACGAGTGAACCCTCGTACTCCTCTCCGCATGGGCATCCACTGCCGCGCCTTCCTCGGCTCCGCGTCGTCCCCTTCCTAGGCCTCTCCATTGTCCACCGCCTTGGTGCTCTCGACGCGGCGTGGTCAATGTGGTCAAGGAATGACTTCCATCGGAAGAGTGCTGTACATGGAGAGGCTGACAGCTGGGTCCACGGCCGCAGCAAGGAAGTGCCTCCTTATTACGTGCAAAATATTGATTCCTCCACCTGACAGTAGGGACCCACCAGATGGGCCACCGTATTTTGTGAAATAATGTTTCCCCCCTGACTGCTGGGACCCACTAGCTACATCTTCGCATGCAAGGAAGTGCCTCCTTATCCTCCCTGACAGTCGGGACCCACCTGGTCGAAGCATACGTAGCGTTGTCATTCTGGTCGCGAACGTGTATGTACATATGATCGGTCTGTCTGCAGGCTGCAGCGATGAACCGTGGCCGAGTAAGGAAGGGCACGTGTCATAGTAGAGGCGCGCACGTAGCATGTCACATAGTCCCGTCAATATCGTGTACATGTACGTACAGCCATGGTGCAAGAAAGTAAATACGGCCACATACATACATACGGGTGGGGTCTCGAACGCCTACTCATGCATACGTACGGCCAGGGCTCATGTACATGGAGAGGCAGCGACGGCGTCCTGTTCGTCGGCAGCCAACCAGCTGGGTCGGAACAGAGAAACTGCGTCGTCGTGTTCATCGGGAGGCAACGGAGCGTGTTCATCGGGAGCCAACCGGCTTGGACGGAACAGCCGAAACAAGGCCTTGCGTACCGCAGAACGGAGGAAATTGCCTTGTGTTCGATCGCCTACAGTTGAAACAGAATCCTGTTCGCCGGGAGGGGTGTGGCGTACCGCAAAACGGAGGAAACGGACTTCTCTTCGACCTCCTACGGCCGAAACGGGGGTCATGTTCCTCGGGAGGGGTGTGGCGTACCGCAAACGGGACTCCACGGGCTAGTGTTCATCCACCGTCTACTGCCTCGCTCCAGCCTCCACGGGCTACTGTTCATCCACCGTCGACCTCCTCCAGCCTCCACCTACGACTGTTCATCCACGGCGTCTCCCTCCTGCCTCCACCAGTTACTGTTCTTCCATGGGCTCATGTTCATCCAGCCTCCACCGCTCCTCCACCGGCTACTGTTCAACCACTCCTCCATGGGCTACTGTTCAACCACCCCTCCACGGGCTACTGTTCATCCAGCCCTCCGCCGACTACTGTTCAACCAGCCCATGGGGTCATGTTCATCCAGCGGCAACGGCCTCTACTACCACGGGGTCCTGTTCATCCAACCCCCACCGGGAACTGTTCATCCAACCCCCAACAACGCTCACTGTTCATCAAGAGGCAGCAGGTTCGATCGGCTTCAGTTTGCAGTAGTAGCGAAGGAATCGCTCAATCGGGTTAAGTTAACAGCCAGGGATCGATCGGTCGCTCGGGTTTAGTAACGCGTAGCATGCAGTGCAATCACTCAGGTTCAGTAGGCGAACGCCTCGCTCGGGTTCAGTTAGAGCCCAACGCCTCGCACCCACGCACGTACGTGTATGAGAGAAACGTGCATCGCTCGGCCCCGGCCACCCACCCTAACCAGGAACTCCCTGATATTTTCCTCGCCCTCGCTTCTACCATGGTTTTTTCCATCATGTACGGCCCGAAGAATGTCATGCAGCTGCGTCTCCGGCCCGCCCAGGACGAAAAGCCCAGTTTCTGTCATGATTTTTTGTCATAGAAGTAGGAGCCCACCACATCTATGATGATACCGGGTTTTGTCACAATTATCGTCATAGAAGTGTCATAAGCATGACAGAAAAAATATTCGTTCAGCCCAAAATGTCATGGATGTGTATTTTTTGTAGTGCAGGCTCCAGGCGACAACATCAACCCCCAAGCTGAGCTGTCGGCCGCCTAGCATGGCCACGAGGTCGGTTTAGCTTGCCTCTTCAGCCCTGTCGAGGGTGTGTATGAAGTGTATCGCTCGGGGGTAAGACCTAAGGGCCTCGCCTACTAAAATATTTGTGTCAGTGGCAAGTTGGAAGATTGCTGTGTGGGATTGCCACAACGGTGTCTGATCCAACCAGCTATCGAGCCAGAACCGTGTGGACATGCCATTATTAACGCTAAAATAGGCCCCTAACAAGAAAGCCGGTCTAACCGCTTGGATCACATTCCAAAATGCAGAACTGGACGACTTGGCCTTGAACAGGTTCCCGTCCGGGAAGTATTTCACCCAGAGGAGATCCACCCACAGTCCCGACTCGTTTTGGGCAAGACGCCACCACCATTTGGTTAGAAGAGCAACATTCATTAGCTTGGAGTTAGTAATCCACGAGCATCCGATTTTTTTGCCTACACACCGCCGCCCACTTGACCAGATGGTATTTGCGTTTAATTCCAGTTTCTTCCCAAAAGAATCAGGAGCGAGGGGTGTCTAGTTTCACATGGACTCCATCCGTGAGAAGAAACATCCCCATTGTAAAAAGTGGAAGTGAGGAGAGGCTCGAGTTTGTGAGCATCAATCTAGCCACTGAAGACATAAACACCCCTCTCCATGGGCTTACCCTATTGGCAACTTTGTCGTATAAAGGTTCCCATTCAGAGATCGACAACTTCCGGTGGGAGATCGGGAGGCCAAGGTATTTGGTTGGGAAGCCCCCTAGCTTGTAATTGAGTAATTTGGCCACCTGCACACTATCCTGATCGCCCATCCCTATGGCGATGACTTCGCTTTTTAGGAAATTGATTTTTAGCCCCGACAAAATCTTGAAAGCAAGGAGCAATAGCTTGATCGAGGCAATACTATGGTCGTCTGGCTCAAAGAGGAGCATCGTATCATCTGCGTACTGCAAGTGGGTCAACCCATCGGGGATGAGGTGGGGCACCAACCCTTTGATGTGACCCATAGCTCTTGCCTTGGCAAGCATGGCAGACAAGGCATCCACAACAAAGTTAAAAATGAGCGGGGAGCTTGGGTATCCTTGGCGGAGGCCCCTTTTGTTGCGGAAAAACTTGCCCATTTCACCGTTTATTGTAATCGTTGTATGTCCGCTACTAACTAAGTGCATGATACGGTGGACGAAGCCTGCCTCAAAACCCTTTTCGAGGAGGACCTCCCAAATGAACTCCCAGTTCACACATTCATAGGCTTTCTCAAAATCGAGCTTGAGCAGGACACCCTTCTTCTTGGTGCGCTTGAGCTCATGGACAATCTCCAGTAGCACGATTGGCCCTTCTAGAATGTTACAGACCTTAAGAAAGGCGATCTGGCTTTTGCTAATCACTCGTTGTGCAATAGGCGCCAAGCGAGTGGCGTGCGCTTTCGCACACACTTTGAATGGAACATTAATGAGAGTGATAAGCCTAAACAGTTTAATGTTGTCTGCACCTTTAACCTTAGGGATCAAACTAATAGCACCGTAGTTTAGGCAGGACAAATCAAGTGTTCCTAGGGCAAACCCGTTCACGATCGCATAGAAGAGGTGCTTCATGCACTGCCAAAACTTTTTGAAAAACTTCACGGGCCACCCATCAGGGTCGGGCGCCATGTCCGTCTTCATATCGGTTAAGGCCTTGTCAATCTCTTCCGGCGGGAAGGGCAGATCAAGCCCATCATTCTCCTCCTGTGATACCCGCTTCGTTGGATCCCACAAATCCTCCCGCAGCAGAGAATCTTTTCATCAGCCGTCTCCAAAAGGCCAATGAAAAACTCATAAATATGGCTAAGTATTTCATTCTGGGTCAGAAGGAGGCCATTGTTAGATTGGTAATGCAAAATGGAGCATTTGTGTTTCCGACCGTTTGCATACGTGTGGAAGTAACTGGTGTTTTCATCTCCTTTAGTAACCCATTTGATGTGCCCCTACGACACCATTATTCTTCTTCTGGGTGAAGAATCGCGAGGACTTGGTTTTCTAGGGCATATCTGTGAGCCCATTCACCTTCTGAGAATGGCCCGACATCTTCCTGGGCGTCAAGCGACGCGATCTCGTCAACTATCCTAGCTCTCTCCCTCTTGGATTCATTCCCGTGGTTGGCCCCCCACTGGTGCGCGTCGGTCCTAAACAAACGGTTTTTCCCCCTTTCCGCGACGGCATTTGGAACCGTCGCCAAGTGAGTGTGGGCGATAGGGGGTCCTTCCCACACGACCCAGAAACCGTCGGGGATATGCCCTCCTGGCACACACGTTCGGCAAAATGAGGTCGTGTGCGACCGGTGAGCACTCAAATACGGAAATACGTACAGTAGAGCTAAAAAATACAATTATACGGCAAAATTGTTTCCGGTCGCAAGTACATCCCACACAGTCAGTCCCCGCTAAACATTTCTGTTCGTATGCACATCCCACACAGTCGCTCCAAGGAAAACGTTTCCGTTCACAGGTACATCACACACAATTTTTCCCGTTAAATCGTTTGGGTTATTGAATGTAGCACACACGGTCCGTAGAAGAAACTGTGTGGCAAAGGCTGTCCATGACACACAATTTTTATGTGGTAAACGTTTGCGCAAGGTGGCCTAACGCAAACAGTTTTCAAGAGAAAGTCATGTGTGATTGTTCATTGATCCAACACGGTTTATTCCTAGAAACTGTGTGCGTTGCCTGAGGTCATCGCCCACGGTATTTTTTCAACAACCGTTTGCAATATCAAAACCCAATTAGCAGGCTAATTTGCCATTAGCAAGCTAATTACCCTATTATTAATAATCCATTTATTAATCTAATTAACATTCATATTAAGCACACAATATATTTCATTTCCATATGAAGGAAGCAGAATTTCATAATTGAAATACATCATAGTACAACATGATATAGCTTCAGCACTCAGCTACCCCATTACACAACTGCACCAGCAGCAAGTTCCACATGCAACATGTAGAACCTTTCGAAATTAGCATCATAGACGGTATATAGACATATGCATCTCATCTGGAAAACTGCTGAAGCGGAAGGCGAATATTGAGCCTTCATTCATGTTGAAGGTCTTTGCAACTTTAGGCCAGTGCCTGTGGATGATTGACCGTCCGTCTTCCGACCTCTTCAGGAACACTTCAATATTGAACCGTGGGTGTTGTATGAAAACCTTCCTCGTCTCCTGACCATAGAGGTGGTTTGAGAGGTAATCATCAGTGAACTGCTTTGGAAAGGCCTGAAAACAAGGATGTGCATAAATATCTTCTCTATATTGGAAATGGGGCAAAGGAATAAAAAAAAGGCAAGGTATAATAGTTAGTACCATCTTGTAGTGAACCGATGTCTTCTTCATTGTGCAGACAAAGATCTTGTTGTTTTTTGTCGCTAATTTCTTTATCCTAACAATCTTTCTAAGTTTCTTGATTTGATTGATATTCATGAAAAACTCATTTCCCCATATGCAAAAAGGGTCGAACAGTGGGTCAAAACCTCTGACAGCAGGACCTACATGTGCAAGACCAAATTGTTAAAAACCAAAATATTATAATGGTTCCTGCAATTGCACAATAATGTGCTATTAGACAACGTACCATGCACGTGCTAACCTCGATTGTAAACCTCAGTGCTTCCCATTGTTTCCTTGCAACACATATAAGTTAGTTAGTCATCAGGTTAAGTAAGGGTTCACATGCTATCAGTAAAATATGTTGATGAAAAATAAGCACATTGCAGATTCATCAGATTAATTGAAGCCACACGGAAAACCCATTTACCCAAACCAAGCATGATTAAGAACTAGGAAATATAGCACTTGTATATGTTTCTCATGTATTAAGTGCAGCCAAATTCGATTTATTCCTCACATGCACAACAATACAAAATTCTACCCACGACAATTGGACATCGCATTTCAGAATTCAACCAAGCAGTTAACTAAACACCACAACAAATGAACCAAACATTAACTGAGCACCACATTGCACAATATAACATTGAACCAAGCAGTCAACTAAACACCACAACAAATGAACCAAACATTAACTAAGCACCACATTGCACAATATAACATACTCCTAATAGAAGATAAGAGAGTTAACCAAACAGTTAACTACAGCCAATTGTAGCAATTGTATTTGTTTCTCATGTATTTACTACAGCCAAATTCAATTTATTCCTCACATGGTATACAATAACAGAATGCACCCACAATTTTGTAAAGATAAATTCGATTTATTTCTCACATGGAAGACAATACAAAATTGCAGCCTCAAGAATTGAACATCACATTTGCAGAATTGAACCAAACAGTTAATAAGTGAGCACCACACTGCACGACATATAGAACATATACACTAGAGCAATAGATTGCATGGTGAAATTAGATAGCACAATTCACTAGATTTTGTGAAGGAAAGGCAGGATAGCACACGCAACGGGTAAACCGAGCATGCTTAACCGGCGTAGCTAGCAATTGGCAAGGTGCTCCTCCAAGATCTGGGGGTCGGCGCGAATGGAAGCCATCGCGACCTCATCCGCGCGTGCGGCCGCGATTTGCTTCTCTGCTGCCAAATTCTCCTTGAGGTCCCGGCTATACTGCGTGCACCATGGCTTAGGCCGGCGCTTATTTGGTGGAGGGGTCGGTGATTTGGGTGGAAGGTGTCGCGCTCGCGCCGGCGGTCGGGGCATGTGGGATGTGGAAGGAGGAGGAGGATGGGGGTCAGGTGTGGATTACCTGCCTGGATAGAGGAGGCCGAGCAGCGTGAAGGAGGGTCGCCGGCGAGGAGGCGGCGGCGCTGCAAGCAAGGAGTGAAGGTTTCAACTTGGAAAGGAAGGCGGAAAGAGGGGAAATGTGGCTTTTGGTAAGGGGGAGGGGGCGGGGAGGTAGATATTTCCGCGGAAGCCAAAAATTTGGAATCGCTTCAGCCAAAAAACTGGCGCGCAAAGTGTCATCAGACACGGTCCCTTATTCAGAATTGGGTACGATATGTGGACATCACAAACGATTCAGATAGCTTAACCCATGTGTGACGAGTTTGAAAGTCAAAAGTTTTGGTTCGAACTTCAATGGTTACAGTGGTCATCCACGTCATTGCATAATTTGGGTACACAAAGGAGACTACAACACACCCACACTTCTTAATCGAGCAAGTTCAGCAATTAAACAGAGCTAGCTGACCTAAACATTACTCTAACAAATTAAAGACCGGCGCTCTTAATTAAACAAAACATAGAGTACTACTACGGCTGGTGCTCGTCGATCTCCGCCGCCGCCTCCATTTCCAGCTCGCGCCCGACGGTCTCCTGGGGAAGGGGCTCCATGGCATCCATCACACCATACTCGGCAAGCATCTCGCCATCCGCATCCGCCATCTCTTTGGAAAAGGCCACCATGAGCTGGGCGTGGGCGGACGCGATCTAGGCTTGGACGGGCTCCGTCGTCACAAGGTATGCGGCGGAGGAACGGACGGTTGCTCGAACGCTCTCGGCGATTGCCAGCTCTTCGGCCGTGGGTTGCCGACCGTTGTTGGAGAAGCTTCGTTTGATTTGTGCGGTGACCGCCAGGAGCTGGGCGTGGGCGGCCTCGACATGGTCGTGGGCGGCCTCCATCAGGGCTAAGGCCACCGCTGCGGAACGGACAGCTGATGTGCCGCTCTCGCCAGTTGCTATCCCCGAGGCAGATGTTGCTGCCGCCACCTGAGAAGTAACAGCGGCCGTTTGGGCTGCCTTTGCCGCCCGGTCGCAAATTGTGGCCGCGCTCATGCACCTTGTTAGGTCGCGCTCTCGCCGGAGTGGGCCACCGAAGTTGCCCTCACGATGCGGGCCCACTTGCCCATCTTTCACCGGCGATGATTGAATAGTGAAATGATATTTGGGGAGCGAGCTAGTGTGCTTGAGACACCGGCTGTGGACTGTAGCCGACGCACCTTCTCACGTAAGCCATAGGCGTACTATACACCGGCGGTGCTCCAAGATATTTTGTACTACATCTCACACAGTTGCCTATAATAAACTGTGTGTGATCTACTTGATTTTTCATCTTGATTTTTACATAATAGGGTCACAGCGGCAATGGACGGTGTTTGAATTGCTAGACCTTTTATCTGGAGTGAACATGCAACTATATGTGTGTCGTAAAAGAATTGGAATTATTCAGGGTTCGTTTGAACATTTTATACATTAAATTGGTTTTCTAGCCATTTCAGGTGAACAATTCAAATTTGAACTACATGCACATGCTCCAGTGCATATAAATTGGTTAAAAAATCAAATATGTGTCCTTGGGTGCATGCTTAGGTCCCATGCAAGAAATGGGAATGAATTTCAAACACCGGGGCACCGTTGATTGCTGGCAAAACATTGAGATGCCTGGTTTTTAAATTCTAGTAAATCCAAAACTCGTCTGAAATTCATGAAACTTGGCATGCTATCATGGAGCGGCATCAACATGCCGTGGTACAAATTTTGTCCCATTTGGGGCAGGTTTGGGTATATGCTTCTCACAAACCAGAGCTTCTCACAACAAGCATGATGGTTTTCGGTAGGGAACCTCCCACCTTTGTGGACGAACGATATCCATTGCCTCTTATTTCTTTCAAATTTTTTTCTCGTGTCAACATAGAACAACAGGAGTGTTGTGTGATTTTTTGTATTTTTCGGGGTTCGTTTGGACATTTTTATGCATTAACTGAGTTTTCAATGCATTTTATGTGCATAATTCAAATTTGAACTACATGAACATGCTCTAGTGCATATAAATTGGTTGAACAATCAAATCTGTGTCCTTGGGTGCATGCTTAGGTCCCATGCAAGAAATGGGAATGAATTTCAAACACCGGGGCACCGTTGATTGCCGGCAAAACATTGAGATGCCTGGTTTTTAAATTCTAGTAAATCCAAAACTCGTCTGAAATTCATGAAACTTGGCATGCTATCATGGAGCGGCATCAACATGCCGTGGTACAAATTTTGTCCCATTTGGGGCAGGTTTTGGTATATGCTTCTCACAAACCGGAGCTTCTCACAACAAGCATGATGGTTTTCGGTAGGGAACGTCCCACCTTTGTGGACGAAACAATATCCATTGCCTCTTATTGCTTTCAAATTTTTTTTCTTGTGTCAACATAGGACAACATGAGTGTTGTGTGATTTTTTGTGATTTTTCGGGGTTCGTTTTGGACATTTTTATGCATTAACTGAGTTTTTAATGCATTTTATGTGCATAATTCAAATTCGAACAACATGCACATGCTCCAGTGCATATAAATTGGTTGAAAAATCAAATTTGTGTCCTTGGGGTGCATGCTTAGGTCCCATGCAAGAAATGGGAAAGGATTTCAAACACCGGGGCATCGTTGATTGCCGGCAAAACATTGAGATGCCTGGTTTTTAAATTCTAGTAAATCCAAAACTCGTCTGAAATTCATGAAACTTGGCATGCTATCATGGAGCGGCATCAACATGTCGTACAAATTTTGTCCCATTTGGGGCAGGTTTGGGTATATGCTTCTCACAAACCGGAGCTTCTCACAACAAGCATGATGGTTTTCGGTAGGGAACGTCCCACCTTTGTGGGTGAAATGATATCCATTGCCTCTTATTGCTTTCAATTTTTTTCTCGTGTCAACATAGAACAACAGGAGTGTTGTGTGAATTTTTGTGATTTTTCGGGGTTCGTTTGGACATTTTTATGCATTAACTGAGTTTTCAATGCATTTATGTGCATAACTCAAATTCGAACTACATGCACATGCTCCAGTGCATATAAATTGGTTGAAAAAGCAAATATGTGTCCTTGGGTGCATGCTTAGGTCCCATGCAAGAAATGGGAATGATCAAACACCAGGGCACCGTTGATTGCCGGCAAAACATTGAGATGCCTGGTTTCTAAATTCTAGTAAATCCAACATTCTGTTAACCATTCACGTGAAGCCATGTGTCTTGGTTTTAATGGATGTAGGAGGTGTCGTGCGGAGCTGCTTGACCTTGACTGAATGGGAGGCATGCGAGCGCCGTCCGGTGCGCAGGCTGACCGAGAGGCGTGCAAGCTATCCTTGAGTGCGCAGGCTCACCGGGAAGCGTGCGAGCTATACGCTGCGTAGGCTCACTGGGAAGCGAGCTATTTAACTTCCATGGCCACCCGGCTTGCTCGCATCCTCTCCATTAATGGCGCCCAAGCCGCAGTTTAATTCGCTTTTTAAATATAAAACACTCATCGCAAACGTTTTAGTTAGAACACCCATATGCAAACCGACAGCTTCCCCAGGAAGCCAAGAGAAAATGTGCCGAGCAGGATTTCTGCAGCTCTTGATCGCAAGCATTTTAGATAGAACACCCGTATGCAAAGTGAGAGCAGCGCAGGATTTGTGCATCCCTTCAACACAAACGGTTGTTTTGGATGACCCGTGTGGAACCACGTACAAACAATTTGGTAAGATTTGTCCATCCTTGTAACACTGCGATTTGTCAAAATATGAAGCTAAAAATCACTAGCAGTATCTAATTTTTGCAACTAAAATTCAGTAATTAAGCATAGATTTCATTCATAGATTAAGCAGTCGTTCTTAATTTATACAAATAGTTCAAATCGACAGCTGAACCGACCAAACTTTTCCCCAATTGTTGCCAACCACGTAGTGAAATAGCTAGTTCAACTATATATACTAGCTAATTGTAAGTACGTTGTACAGTTCCGCCACATCTATAGTCAGATGAACTGAACAAAATAGCCCCTAAAAACTACTACTGCGGAGGGGCTTTGTACTACTTCCGGCTGCCTCTCCTCTGCCGAGCGCGCTCAGTAAGAGGCAGAGGAGGAGGAGCCTATCGATGAGCTGGGCAATCGCAATGCGGTGCCTGCCGCTAATGCAGCTTCAGCGACGCTCGCCTCAAACGCCCTCTGCCGCTCCAGACGACCCCTCTCGAAGCGGTGGTTCTCCTCGTAGATCTCCTGATTCCTCGCCTCTGAGGTGGCGTGTGCCGCTGCCACTGCGGCAGTAAGGCTCTTTGCGTGCTCGACGAGGCGCTCCTCCTCCTCCCGCAGGAACTCGGTGTAGCGCGCAAGGTCGCTATCGCACGTGCGGCATCCACCTCCGCCTCCTGCCTTCGGGCGGCGGTGGCGGAGCGGGTGATGACCCCGGCGGTCGACGGTGGGCTGGCGGCCACGGCGGCCGATGATGGGGTGGTGGCCACGACCACCACCTCCCGCCTTCGGGTCGCGGTGGCAGAGCGGGTGATGGCCACAGTGGCCGGAAGTGGGGTGGCGGCCATGACGGCCATCTCCCGCCTTCGGGCCGCGGCGGCGGGGCGGGCGATGGCCCTGGCTTTCGATGGTGTTGTGGCGGCAATGGCGGCCGGCAACAGCTGCCGACGGGCACCGGCGGTGGAGCGTGTGGTGGGTGTTCCGCGCACACCCAACAGGGATGCCACGTGCACTACACTACACCGGGGATTGCGCCGCCGCCGCGGTGTAGCCTCCCAGCTAGAGCTGTCCTCTGATGACGGCGGAGTGGCTGAGCAACGACGACGGACCGGTGCTATTGGCGAATGTGGGAGAAGCAGACAAGATAAGCTACAGGGATGGAGGGGAAAATGCGACGCAGGACTCGCCGGCCTTTATAGCAGGCCGGTAAGCATTGGGATTTGGGGGATTTCACCGAGTCGGGCGGGAAGCTTACGCGGGAACCTGTGAGGTTGTGCGGGAACAGGCTCACCGACGATTCATTGGCGCCACCGTTTGGCAAAAAGAATGCCCCCGCGCGCTGCGCAAGCATGCGCTGTAAGCCGTCTACGGCAGCGGGGTGACAAGACGTGCGAGAGGAGGATGAAAGGCCACATACACATACGGTTAATAAAAAAGTTTGCGATTTAACTACCTACTATACCACCATCCTGGTTTATAAGTATGATTTAACTAATAAATACGAATGCATGTCGCCAAAGATTATATAGTTGGATTTGTATTTGAACATAGTTTCCAATTATATAATTTTTAAAACATGCATTAACATTTTCTTGGTTAAATTTGAGGGCAAAGTATGGCACGGAATATAAAGGAGACTATAGACTAGACGGAGGTGGTACCACACGGCCGCTCTCTACGCAGCGACGCAACTTTTGGCCAGCTTGTAGGCGACCATTTGCTGTGTGTTCAACTGCTCCATGTGTGTGGTTTCTTGCCGTTCAGGCGGCCGCGGCGCGCTCTGCTCGCGTCCCGCCGCGCGCGCTCTGCTCTCGCGTCCCTCTGGGTGCTCTGCCCTTGTCCCTCCACGCGCACTGCCAGTGTTTTGGGCCAGCGCACGATCACGCACATTCATGTGCAAGTGGTTGCGCCGGGCGCCGCGCGACGATGCAGTTACCCGCTGCAAAAACTGCCATGCGGACGCGCCGAGAATCCACGCCGCCCGGCCCCCTTTTATTCCTGCGGCCATTTACCTTCATCTCTCGTCTCACACATCACAATAAGCACACCCACGGGGACACATACAGAGAGGACATCCAGCGGTTCCAATGGCGCTCCCCGTGGCTCCAATGGCGCTCCCAGCGTTCGACGGCGACAACGGCGGGCAGTTCACCATGAATCACGTAGTGGACACCCACATGAGGGGGAAGGCCCTCTCGGTGGTGTACAGGAACGATCCGGTCTCTGTGGAGAGCTCCATCCAAACTATGGAGCAGTTCCTTGCCGAGGACAAGTATCGAGTGGTCGGCTTCGACCTCGAGTACACCATCGGTCGTGTCGGGCACGATCAGAAGGTTGCCGCCGCCCAGTTGTGTGTGCGACATGATGTCCTCGTCTACCACCTCCACCTTGCCACAAGGCCTAGTGAGCGTTTCTCCAAGTTTATCAAGAGCTCCGACTACAGTTTCGCTATGGTGGACACCACCAACGATCTAAAAGCGCTCAAGGTTTCGGACTTGAAATGCCCGAATCTTGTCAACATCCAGGACCACTACAAGGTCTGGGGCACCGACAAAAGCAAACTGAACTACCTGGTTGACCTTTCCTCGGCCATCATCGACCCCTACTACGCGAAGATGAAGCAAGAGAGCAATAAGGACAAGAACGCCTGGCACAGTGTGTGGCATAAGAGACTGGATGAACAACATGTCAAGTACGCGGCCATGGACGCGTACACAAGCTACGAGATGTACAGGCGGATCGTTGACATGAGGAACTGTCTTCTTCCTAACCCAGACGAGGGATCGAGCCACAGAGCAGTGGCGGGAGCGTCACAAGAAGTAGATGACAAGACGATCGTTTCTCCTACTTTAGAATGCATGCAATTCTTTATTGAGGTGTGTGCGAATGATCTGTATAGTCACTTATGTAATTGGATGTTTATTTCAGTTATATATATATATATACACATATGTTATTCTACTGTACACAGAGCAATTCACATGGCTTATTAGCAGCAATCGTTTGTGTTATTATTGGTCTTCGCACACATTTCAGATTACGGACATGTTTGCCATGTATCACACACATCTTGTTCAGTTGAACTGTTTCCATTGTGTTGCCTAATCACACACAGTTCATCCCAATGAACCGTATGTTGTATATCGCACACGCCTTCATCTGGCAACCCGTTTCTTTTGTGCCTCCTCATCACAAACAGTTCATTGAGCTGAACCGTATGCCCTGCGTCGCACACACAACTAAATTCTGAACCGTGTTTGATGCATCTGTCATCGCAAACGTTTTGCACCTTTTTTGACGTTTTTTACACCGCCGTTTGCGATTATTGCATCGCACACAGTTTCGTAGAAGGGTGTCTGATCGTAGTGTCGCGTTTGGACCATCCTGAAGTAGTGCCCCATCCATGTAGGAATGCTCGCAAAGCGCCGGTCGCGGCAGTCCAGAACTTCGCCGGACCGTGTTGCCACCCTAGCTGCGAAATAATCAGCTCCCAACGATCGAAGACCATTTGCAAAAACTCCTCTCACTTAAACCAGGCCATTTAGAAATAAAATCTACTACTACACCGAACGGAGTACTCCCTTGAGGAAAGAATCAATGGGACGTGGTCGGAGCCAATTATCGTCTCCGCCACCAGAGAAAAGAGAGGAAAAAGAACCTCCCACTCCAGGGTGAAGAAGACCTTGTCTAACACACTATGAATAGGTCTTAGTTGCTTGTTCTTCCATGTGAACCTGGCGCCTATCCATGCAGCTTCACGGAGAGCGGCAGCCGCGATGACATTATTAAACATGGACACCCTAGCCCAGTCGATGTTATCGGTGTTCTTGCCTGCCCCCGAGCGGATCAGATTGAAATCGCCCCCAACTATCGACGGAATGTTGGCAGCTCGTTTGGCCCCAACCAAATTCGTAAGCTCCGTCAGAAAAATGGCTGATCTCGCATGATTAGCAGGACCATACACACAAACAATCACCCACGGTAGCCCGGTAACTCGGTGTCTAATGTTGGCAGCAAGGAAAAAACACCACTCTCCCAAGAGATTACATCACATAAATCACGAATACATCCCATCAAAATACCACCCGAATGACTGATGGAAGGCACCCAGTGCCAATCAAAATGTTGCAAGGGATCGTACTGATAACCCACAAGTATAGGGGATCGTTTGTAGCCTTTTTTGATAAATAAGAGTGTCAAACCCAATGAGGAGCTAAAGTTAGAACAAATATCCCCACAAGTTCTATCGACCACCGATACAACTCTACGCACACTTGACGTCTGCTTTACCTAAAACAAGTATGAAACTAGAAGTACTTTGCGAGAATAAAACTATGAATAACTTGCAAGGTAATAAAAGTAGATAGCTTTTGTCAACGAGAAAGTCATTTGTTCCTAGGTGATCGATAACTAAACCGGTGATCATTGTTGCAATTTTATATAAGGGAGAGGCATGAGCTAACATACTTTCTCAACTTGGATCATATGCTTATGATTGGAAGTCTAGCAAGCATCCGCAACTACTAAAGATCATTAAGGTCGTGAAAGCCAACCATAGCATTAAGTATCAAGTCCTCTTTATCCCATACACAATGACCCCCAAACCCGGGTATGTGTATTCTGTCACTCATGCCACCCACCATAAGCGAACCATTAACATATTGCAACACCCTACAGCGGGGATCCCTCCGTTTGCGCGACACGAAGGGCACCATAGGACAGAACCAAAATAAAATATACAACTCAAACCAATCATGATCATCTATCATCCCATAGGACAAAACAGATCTACTCAAACATCATAGGATGCCACATATCATTGGGAAATAACATATAGTGTTGAGCACTGATGACCCACAAGTATAGGGGATCAATCGTAGTCCTTTTAATAAGTAAGAGTGTCAAACCCAACGAGGAGCAGAAGGAAATGACAAGAAGTTTTCAGCAAGGTATTCTCTGCAAGCACTGAAATTATAAGTAACGACTAGTTTGATAGCAAGATAATTTGTAACGAGCAAGTAACGGTAACAGTAACAAAAGTGCAGCAAGTTATCCCAATCCTTTTGTGGCAAAGGACAGGCCAAAATGGTCTCTTATGATAAGCAAAGCGTTCTTGAGGGTACACGGGAATTTCATCTAGTCACTTTCATCATGTTGATTTGATTTGTGTTCGCTACTTTCATAATTTGATATGTGGGTGGACCGGTGCTTAGGTGCTATTCTTACTTGAACAAACCTCCTACTTATGATTAACCCCCTCGCAAGCATCCGCAACAATGAGAAAAGTATTAAGATAAAATCTAACCACAGCATTAAACTTTTGGATCCAAATCAGTCCCTTACGAAGTTGCGCATAAACTAGGGTTTAAGCTTCTGTCACTCTCGCAACCCATCATCTAATAACTACTCCACAATGCATTCCTTTAGGCCCTAATAAGGTCAAGTGCCATGTAGTCGATGTCCACATGACACCACTGAGGGGATCACAACATACATACTATCAAAATATCGAACACATATCCTGTTCACATGATTACTTGCAACAAGATTTCTCCCGTGACCTCAAGAACAAAAGTAAATACTCACAAATGATAATCAGGCTCAAGATCATAGGGGTATTAAATAGCATAATGAATCTGAACATATAATCTTCCACCGAATAAACCATATAGTAATCAACTACAAGATGTAATCAACACTACTAGTCACCCACAAGCACCAATCTAAGGTTCCATTACAAAGATTGAACACAAGAGATGAACTAGGGTTTGAGAGGAGACGGTGTTGTTGAAGATGTTGATGGAGATTGCCCTCCCAAAGATGGGAGAGTTGTTGGTGATGATGATGACGATGGAATCGCTCCGCCGGAGGGCAAAAGTGCTCCTGCCCAAGTTCCGCCTCGAGACGGCGGTGCTTCGTCCTAAAAGTCCTCCCCTTATTTTTTCTAGGTCGAAATGACTTATATACCAGAAGAGGGGCATCAGAGGTAGGACAAGGAGGGCACAACCCACCAGGGCGTGCCTGGGCTCCCTGGCACGCCCAGGTGGGTTGTGCCCACCTGGTGGGCCCCCTCTGGTAGTTATTTGCTCCAATAATTCTTATATATGCCATAAAAAATTCACGTGAAGTTTCAGCTCATTTGGAGATGTGCAGAATAGATGGCCTGACGTAGCCTTTTCAGGTCCAGAATTCCAGTTGCCGGTATTCTCCCTCTTTGTGTGAACCTTGCATATTATGAGAGAAAAGGCATTAGAATTACTCCAAAAAGTGTTATTATGCATAAAAACATCATAACTAATGATGACCCACAAGTATAGGGGATCTATCGTAGTCCTTTCGATAAGTAAGAGTGTCGAACCCAACGAGGAGCACAAGGAAATGATAAGCGGTTTTCAGCAAGGTATCCTCTGCAAGCACTGAAATTATAGGTAACAGATAGTTTTGTGATAAGATAATTTGTAACGAGCAACAAGTAACAAAAGTAAATAAAGTAAATAAAGTGCAGCAAGGTATCCTCTCCAAAAAGTAAATAACGAGCAACAAGTAACGAGAAAAGCACTCCCGAGGACACATGGGAATTATCGTCAAGCTAGTTTTCATCACGTTCATATGACTCGCGTTCGGTACTTTGATAATTTGATATGTGGGTGGACCGGTGCTTGGGTGCTGTCCTTACTTGGACAAGCATCCCACTTATGATTAACTTCTATTGCAAGCATCCGCAACTACAAAAGAAGTATTAAGGTAAACCTAACCATATCATGAAACATATGGATCCAAATCAGCCCCTTACGAAGCAACGCATAAACTAGGGTTTAAGCTTCTATCACTCTAGCAACCCATCATCTACTTATTACTTCCCAATGCCTTCCTCTAGGCCCAAATAATGGTGAAGTGTCATGTAGTCGACGTTCACATAACACCACTAGAGGAAAGACAACATACATCTCATCAAAATATCGAACGAATACCAAATTCACATGACTACCAATAGCAAGACTTCTCCCATGTCCTCAGGAACAAACGTAACTACTCACAAAGCATATTCATGTTCATAATCAGAGGAGTATTAATATGCATATAGGATCTGAACATATGACCTTCCACCAAATAAACCAACTAGCATCAACTACAAGGAGTAATCAACACTACTAGCAACCTACAGGTACCAATCCCAGACTTAGAGACAAGAATTGGATACAAGAGATGAACTAGGGTTTGAGAGGAGATGGTGCTTGTGAAGATGTTGATGGAGATTGTCCCTCTCCCAATGAGAGGAGCGTTGGTGATGATGATGGCGATGATTTCCCCCTCCCGGAGGGAAGTGTCCCCGGCAGAACAGCTCCGCCGGAGCCCTAGATTGGTTCCGCCAAGGTTCCGCCTCGTGGCGGCGGAGTCTCGTCTCGAAAGCTTGCTTATGATTTTTCTCAGACGGAAGACTTCATATAGCAGAAGATGGGCATCGGAGGGCCAACAGGGGGCCCACGAGGCAGGGGCGCGCCCCCCACCCTCGTGGCCAGGGTGTGGGCCCCCTCTGGTATTTCTTCCGCTCAGTATTTTTTATTATTTCCAAAAACAACTTTCGTGGAGTTTCAGGACTTTTGGAGTTGTGCAGAATAGGTCTCTAATATTTGCTCCTTTTCCAGCCCAGAATTCCAGCTGCCGGCATTCTCCCTCCTTATGTAAACCTTGTAAAATAAGAGAGAATAGGCATAAGTATTGTGACATAATGTGTGATAACAGCCCATAATGCAATAAATATCGATATAAAAGCATGATGCAAAATGGACGTATCAACTCCCCCAAGCTTAGACCTCGCTTCTCCTCAAGCGGAAGCAAATATGTCCACATGTTTAGAGGTAGAGGTGTCGATAAAATAAAATACGGACATGAGGGCATCATGGTTAATCTTATAACAGCAACATATATGGATATTGTCATATGATTTATTATGCTCAAGTAATAATCTATTCACAATGCAAAGTATGAATCAGAAACTTCATTGAGAACGAACAAACTATAATCTCAATCATTGAAGAAATTGCAATTTATCATAACATCAGAAAGAGTCTATGTCAGAGCTTTTTAGCAAGTCCACATACTCAACTATCATTTAGTCTTTCACAATTGCTAACACTCACTCAATACTTGCGGTTACGGAGCTTTAATCAGACACAGAGAAAGATATGGGCTTATAGTTTCGCCTCCCAACCTTTTACCTCAAGGGTAATGTCAACAATAATAGTTCATGCTAACTTACATGCAATTAGATATATATATCAGGATCTTTCCAACATCCTGTGCTTGCCAAAGGATAAAATGTAAAAAGGAAAGGTGAAGATCACCATGACTCTTGCATAAGGTAGAAGATAATAATAAAAGATAGGCCCTTCGCAGAGGGAAGCAGAGGTTGCCATGCACTTTCAGGGTTGGATGCACAAAATCTTAATGCGAAAGAACGTCACTTTATATTGCCACTTGTGATATAGACCTTTATTATGCAGTCCGTTGCTTTTATTTCTTCCACATCACAAGATCGTATAAAGCTTATTTTCTCCACACTAATCAATCATACATATTTAGAGAGCAATTTTTATTGCTTGCACCGATGACAACTTACTTGAAGGATCTTACTCAATCCATAGGTAGATATGGTGGACTCTCATGGCAAAACTGGGTTTAAGGGTTTTTGGAAGCACAAGTAGTATCTCTACTTGGTGCAAAGAATTTGGCTAGCATGAGGGGGGAAGGCAAGCTCAACATGTTGGATGATCCATGATAATATACTTTATCTCAGATATAAGAAAACATAACCCATTACGTTGTCTTCCTTGTCCAACATCAACTCTTTAGCATGTCATATTTTAATGAGTGCTCACAATCATAAAAGATGTCCAAGATAGTATATTTATATATGAAACTTCTCTTTCTTTATTACTTCCTATTAATTGCAACAATGACCAAAACTATGTTTGTCAACTCTCAACAACTTTTAATCATCATACTCTTTATATGTGAAGTCATTACTCTCAATAAGATCAATATGATCTCTTTGTTTCTTTTTATTCTTTCTTTTTCTTTTATTCCCTCCAGATCATGGCAAAGTAATCAAGCCCTTGACTCAACACTAATCTTTATTATATAGCTCACGGACTCGATTACATAGAGGGATCATAAAACAAAACTCAAAACTAGATCATACTAAAACTTTATTCTACTAGATCAAGATATTACTAAAAGGATCAAACTAAGAAAAACGGTAAAGATAGAGATGTGATGGTGATACGATACCGGGGCACCTCCCCCAAGCTTGGCAGTTGCCAAGGGGAGTGCCCATACCCATGTGATTATATCTCCTTTTTCGGGGATGGTGATGTGATATTCTTGGCGATGATGCCCCTCAGGATACGATTCTCCTCCTCGAGCTTATTGACTTGTTGCTTGAGGTCCATTATTTCCTTTCGAAGCTTTCCTGTAACGGCCAAAGCTCCTTGCACCCAAGGGTGTTGCATAGCTGCGGGAGAACAAGTGACACTCTTCTTCATATTTTCATAAGAAAGAAATCTAACATTGGAAGGGATAACCGAGTTTGGAATAGCCAAGCTCTGTAGTTCCCCCATTGTGAATCCAGCTCGGAAGCGAGAAGTGACTTCTTGATCCTCCTCCATGGCATCTATCCTCTTCAAATCAGCCTCCATCTCTTCCTCCGTTGCTGGCCCAAAGTGGTCAGCATTGTTGTTTGTCCTTGATCTCGATGCCGGATGAGACACCCGGCTCTCCCCGACTGACTCTTGAGAAGACATCTTGCTCTAATCTGCAGCAGCAACAGCTCGAAACACAAGCAGAGGATAATTGCGTGATACGGGAGTCAAAACCTTCGGGAGATTATATAATGAATTTTTACCGACCAAAATACGTATCGTGCAAGAAAATGGAGTCCGGAGAGCGCACAGGTGCCCATGAGGTAGGGGGCGCCCAGGGGAGTAGGGCGCTCCCTCCACCCTCATGGCCTTCCCAGACTGCTTCTTATTTTTCTATTTTTCTAAATATTCCAAAATAGAGAAAATTGCCATTACAACTGTTTTGGAGTCGGTTTACTTACCGTACCACATACCTATTCCTTTTCGGAGTCTGAAGCGTTCCAGAAAGTGTCCCTTATGTATTCCTCCGGGGTTATGGTTTCAATCACATTGGTTTCAACCAATGTTGGGGATATCGCTTATCGGGAACTTACCGGTCGACCCATGATAAGGGGAAAATCGGCCTGTTTATCGGCATATCGGCCGATTTATCGCCATATCGGCCGATTTGTCTTATCGGTCAGACACCGATAAGCGATAAATCGGCTGATTTATCGGAATATCGGAAGATATCATGAACAATGGTTTCAACATTTATGGGATTACCTAAGATATAATGCTTGATTCTTTGACCGTCCACCACCTTCGGATTTGTGCCCTCGAAGTTGTTGATTTTTATGGCACCGGAACAATAGACCTCCTCGATAACGTAAGGACCTTCCCATTTAGAGAAAAGTTTTCCTGCAAAAAATCTTAAACGAGAGTTGTATAATAATACATAATCACCCACATTAAACTCACGCTTTTGTATCCTTTTGTCATGCCATCTTTTAACTTTTTCTTTAAACAATTTGGCGTTTTCATAGGCTTGGGTTCTCCATTCATCAAGTGAGCTAATGTCAAATAACCTCTTCTCACCGGCAAGTTTGAAATCATAATTGAGCTCTTTAATAGCCCAGTAAGCCTTATGTTCTAGTTCGAGAGGCAAGTGACATGCTTTTCCATAAACCATTTTATACGGAGACATACCCATAGGGTTTTTATATGCAGTTCTATAGGCCCATAATGCATCATCAAGTTTCTTGGACCAATTCTTTCTAGATCTATTAACAGCCTTTTACAAAATTAATTTGAGTTCTCTATTACTCAATTCTACTTGACCACTACACTATGGGTGATAAGGAGATGCAATTCTATGACTAACATCATACTTAGCAAGCATTTTACGAAAAGCACCATGAATAAAATGTGAACCACCATCAGTCATTAAATATCTAGGGACTCCGAACCTCGGAAAAATAACTTCTTTAAGCATTTTAATAGAAGTGTTATGATCGGCACTACTAGTTGGAATAGCTTCTACCCACTTAGTAACGTAATCAACAGCAACTAAAATATGTGTATATCCATTAGAGGCAGGGAACGGTCCCATATAATTAAAGCCCCAAACATCAAATGGTTCAATAACAAGTGAATAATTCATAGGCATTTCTTGACGTCTACTGATGTTACCAATTCTTTGACATTCATCACAAGATAAGACAAACTTACGAGCATCCTTGAAGAGAGTAGGCCAATAAAAACCGGATTGCAATACCTTATGTGCAGTTCTATCTCCAGCGTGGTGTCCTCCATAAGCCTCGGAGTGACACTTGCGTAGGATCTGTTCCTGTTCATGCTCAGGTACACAACGTCTAATAACACCATCTACTCCTTTATAAAGATGTGGGTCATCCCAAAAGTAATGTCTCAAATCATAGAAAAACTTTTTCTTTTGCTGGTATGTGAAACTAGGTGGTATAAATTTAGCAACAATGTAATTAGCATAATCCGCATACCATGGAGCAGTAGGAGAAGCATTTATGACATTTAGTTGTTCATCAGGAAAGCTATCATCAATAGGTAGTGGGTCATCAAGAACATTCTCTAACCTAGACAAGTTGTCTGCAACGGGGTTCTCAGCTCCCTTTCTATCAATAATATGCAAATCAAATTCTTGTAGCAAGAGAAGCCATCTAATAAGTCTAGGCTTAGCATATTTCTTTTCCATAAGATATTTAATAGCAGCATGATCAGTGTGGATAGTTACTTTAGAATCAACGATATAAGGTCTGAACTTATCACAAGCAAATACAACTGCTAAGAATTCTTTTTCAGTAGTAGCATAATTTCTCTGGGCATTGTCTAGAGTTTTACTAGCATATTGAATAACATTTAATTTCTTATCAATTCTTTGCCCTAGAACAGCACCTGCAGCATAATCACTAGCATCACACATAATTTCGAAAGGTAAATTCCAATCAGGTGGCTGAACAATAGGTGCAGAAATTAATGCTTTCTTAAGTATTTCAAATGCTTCTACACAATCATCATCAAAGACAAATGGTATATCTTTTTGTAATAAATTAGTCAGAGGCCGAGAAATTTTTGAGAAGTCCTTAATGAACCTCCTATAAAATCCGGCATGACCAAGGAAACTTCTTATACCTTTGATGTCCTTGGGACATGGCATCTTTTCAATAGCATCAACTTTAGCTTTATCAACTTCAATACCTCTTTCAGAAATTTTATGCCCCAAGACAATACCTTCATTAACCATAAATGAAGCAAAGGTTGTCATGCGCTTATTTGTTTGTATGCTCAATCTCTTAGTGCAAATGAATGTCATGTTATATTGCCCCTTATGATATCAACCTTTATTACGCAGTATGTCGCTTTTATTCTTTGCCATCACAAGTTCGTACAACGCTCAATTTTCTCTTACACTAAACGATCTAACACATTTAGAGGCAATTTTTATTGCCTTATTGCACTGATGACAACTTACTTGAAGGATCTTACTCAATCCATAGGTAGGTATGGTGGACTCTCAAAATAAGATTTGGGTTTAGGGTTTTCGATGCACAAGTACTATCTCTACTTAGTGCGGAATTTCTGGCTAGCAAAGATGGGGGCAAGCACCACATGTTAACGGATCTATGATAATATAACTTCTATGTGAATATGAACAAACATAAATCATTACGTTGTCTTCCTTGTCCAACGTTAACAGTTTTGACATATAATATTTTCATGGGGGCTCACAATCATAAAAGATGTCCAATATAGAGTATTTGCATATGAATCTTCTCTTCCCTTATTAATTATTTCATGAATTGCATCGTTGACCAATAGTATGTTTGTAAATCTCCAATAAAAGTTTCTACTTATACTCTTCCTTACGTGATGTCACTACTTACCGTAAGATTAGCATATGATCTTTTTCATTTATTTCCTTTATTTTTATTGAACATGAAAGTAAAGAAAGCAAAACTCAAACTAAACTTTATTATATATCTCGCACCCGATTACAAGGACAAATCACTAAGTAAGCACTCAAAAAGGAAAGATCAAACTAAACTTTTAATCAACTAAAGCAAAACATTACTAAGGATCGAACTAAGATAAGTGAAGGCAAAAGATAGTGGAGGTGATACGATACCGAGGCGCCTCCCCCAAGCTTGGCACAAGCCAAGGGGAGTGCCCATACCCAATACTCAAGTCTCCTTTGGTGATGAAGAAGGAGTTGGTGGTGATGAAGTAGTAGCGATCTTATCTTCAGGTTTCCATGGCACAGGCTCACCATCATAAGAGGAGGAGTGAGTCTCACGGGTCCTGCAACTGGCAGCCAAACTCATACCTTTAAACCTTGCCTCTTATTAAAAGACTTGGTTTTGAAGATCATAGATTTGGCTTTGCAAAAAGTTGATTTGCTCGTTGAAGGTGAAGATGATGTCCTTCATGGATTTGCCATCCACCTTGAGATCACGGGTATAGTCCGCGATCATGAGGTGATTGGCGTTGATTCCACGTTCCACCATCCCCTTGCACTTGAAGATCTCCTGCTCCATAGCTTCGAGCCTGGCGTCCATGGTCCCCGTGCCTTTGGGGCCCTGGACATCACGGATGTGGAGCACCCCCTCACGCATCTCGATGGCTTGAGGGTGCTACATCACCTCCCGCAAATATGGGTTGATGACGCTCTCGAAGAACTTGTCCTTGGAGGAGCTTGAAGCGGCCATGGTAATCTAGATCTGCCAGAAAACAGCAAGAAAAGAAAACAGAAGATTTCTCCATGATACGGTGGTCAATAGGTTCGGGGGGTATATAAAGATTTTTTTATCTTGGGAAACAAGCAAACGGGAGAAAAACGGAGTCTGCAAGGTACCCCAGGTGGGCACAACCCACCTGGGCGCGCTTGGCTTGCCAGGCGCGCCCTGATGTCTTGTGCCCACCAGGGTTACCTTCCTGGTTGTTTCTTATTTTCCTAATTTTTTATATATTCCAAAACTGACAGAAAATATTTTTGCGGATTTTTCAGAGTCCGTTTACTTACCGTATCATGTACCTCCCATTTTTTCACGATTCTGGAGTGTCCCGGAAGGTTTCTTGTATGTGTTCTTCCGGTGTCATAGTTAGGATAATATTGCTTTCAACATTAATGGGCGTACCTGAGATATAATGTTTTATTCTTTGCCCATTGACAACCTTCGGGTTAGTACCTTCGGCATTATTTATTTTGATAGCTCGAGATCGATAAACCTCCTTGATAACATAAGGTCCTTCCCATTTGGAGAGAAGTTTTCCTGCTAAGAATCTGAAACGAGAGTTGTACAAAAGAACATATTCCCTAACTTTGAACTCACGCTTTTGGATTCTTTTATCATACCAACTTTTAACTTTTTCTTTAAATAATTTGGCATTTTCATAAGCTTGGCTTCTCCATTCATCTAGTGAGCTAATGTCAAATAACCTCTTTTCATCGGCAAATTTGAAATCATAGTTGAGTTCTTTAATTGTCTAATATGCTTTATGTTCCAACTCAAGAGGCAAATGACAAGCTTTTCCATAAACCATTTTATAAGGAGACATACCCATAGGATTTTTATATGTTGTTCTGTAAGCCCAAAGTACCATAGAATTGCACCCCCCCCCCCTATCATACTCAGTCTAGTGGTCAAGTTGAACTTAGCAATAGAGAAATAAAATTAATTTTACAAAAAACTGTCAATAGGTCCCGAAAGAATTGGTCTAACAAATTAGATGATTAACATCATACTTAGCAAGAATTTTATGGAAAGCACCGTGAATAAAGTGTGCACCACCACCAGTCATTAAATATCTAGGGGCTCCAAACCTTGGGAAAATAACTTCCTTAAGTATTTTAATAGAGGTGTTGTGATCAGCACTACTAGTTGGAATAGCTTCTACTCACTTAGTAACATAATCAACAGCAACCAAAATATGTGTATACCCATTAGAGGAAGGAAAAGGTCCGATGTAATCAAAACCCCAAACACCAAATGGTTCAACAGCAAGAGAATAATTCATAGGCATTTCCTGACGCTTACCAATGTTACCAATTCTTTGGCATTCATCACAAGATAAAACAAACTTACGGGCATCCTTAAAGAGAGTAGGCCAATAAAAACCAAATTGCCATACCTTGTGAGCAGTTCTATCTCCCGCATGATGCCCTCCATAAGCTTCGGAGTGACATTTCCATTGGATTTGTCCTCGTTCATGCTCAGGTACACAACGTGTAATAATACCATCTACTCCTTCTTTATAAAGATGTGGGTCATCCCAAAAGTAGTGTCTTAAATCATAGAAGAATTTTTTTATTTTGTTGGTATGTGAAGCTAGGTGGTATATATTTAGCAACAATGTAGTTAGCATAGTCAGCATACCAATGAGTAATATGAGAAACATTTATTATAGCTAATTGCTCATCAGGAAAACTATCATTAATAGGTTGTGGGTCATCAAGAATATTTTCTAACGTAGAGAAGTTATCAGCTACGGGGTTCTTAGCTCCTTTTCTATCAGTGATATGTAAGTCAAATTCTTGTAGCAAGAGAATCCACCTAATGAGTCTAGGTTTAGCGTCTTTCTTTTCCATAAGATATTTTATAGCAGCATGATCAGTGTGAACAATCACTTTAGAATCAACAATGTAAGATCTGAATTTATCACAAGCAAACACCACTGCTAAAAATTCTTTTTCAGAACTAGCATAATTTCTTTGGGCACTATCTAGAGTTTTACTAGCATAATGAATAACATTTAATTTCTTATCAACTCTTTGTCCTAGAACAACACCAATAGCATAATCACTAGCATCACACATAATTTGAAAAGACAAGTTCCAATCAGGTGGTTGAACAATAGGTGCAGAAATTAAGGCTTTCTTAAGTGTTTCAAAGGCTTCTACACAATCATCATCAAAAACAAATGGAACATCCTTTTGTAAAAGATTTGTAGGAGGCCTAGAAATTTTAGAGAAGTCTGTAATAAATCTCCTATAGAAACCAACATGACCTAGGAAACTACGAATACCTTTGATATCTTTTGGACATGTCATTTTCTCAATTGCATCAACTTTAGCTTTATCCAACTCAATACCTCATTCAGAAATTTTTTGTCCTAACACAATACCTTCATTAACCATAAAGTGGCACTTCTCCCAATTTAAGACAAGATTAGTTTGCTTGCATCTCTGCAAAACTCGATCAAGGTTGCTTACGCAATCATCAAAAGAGGTTCCATAAATGGAAAAATCATCCATGAAAACCTCAACAATCTTTTCACAAAAATCGGAGAATATAGCAGTCATACATCTTTGAAAGGTAGCAGGTGCATTTCATAAACCAAAAGGCATATGTCTATAAGCATAAGTTCCAAAAGGGCAAGTAAAGGTGGTTTTCTCTTGATCAAGTTGTGAGATAGGTATTTGAGAAAAACCAGAATATCCATCAAGGACAAAAGTGTGTGTGCGCTTAGAAAGTCTTTCTAACATTTGATCAATAAAAGGCAAGGAGTAATGATCTTTCTAGTTGCTTTATTTAATTTTCTAAAATCAATTACCATTGTATAACCAGTGACAACTCTTTGTGGAATAAGTTCATTTTTATCATTAGGACCAATAGTAATACCTCTCGTCTTAGGGACACAATGAACGGGACTTACCCATCTACTATCAGCTATAGGATAAATTATACCTGCTTCCAGAAGCTTCAGTATTTCAGTTCTTACCACTTCTTTCATTTTAGGATTTAAACATCATTGGTGGTTAACAACGGGTTTAGCATCAGGTTCCATATTAATCTCGTGCTAACAGAGAGTGGGACTAATGCCCTTAAGATCATCAAGAGTATATCCAATAGCAGCTCGGTGCTTCTTCAGAATTTTCAATAATCTTTCTTCTTCATGTTCTGAAAGGTTAGCACTAACAATAATAGGATATATCTTTTTCTCATCAAGATAAGCATATTACAAAGTGTCTGGCAATTGTTTAAATTCAAACAAACGATTACCTTTAGGTGGAGGAGGACCTCCTAGAGTTTCAATAGGAAAATTATGTTTAAGCAGAGGTATTTGTTCAAAGAAAATTTTATCAATCTCATTTCTTTCATGCATATGCATATCATTTTCATGGTCTAGCAAATGTTGTTCTAGTGGATCAGTAGGAGGCACGACAATAGAAGCAAGACCAATTATTTCATCCTTACTAGGTAATTCTTTCTTATGATGCTTTCTACTAAATTTAGAAAAATTAAACTCATGAGACTCATCACCAAAACTAACACCAACGATTTGTTTCTCACAATCTATTTTAGCATTAACAGTGTTTAAGAAAGGTCTACCAAAGATAATGGGACAAAAGTCATCTTCTGGGGAACCAAGAACAAGAAAATCAGTAGGATATTTCATTTTCCCATACAAGACTTCAACATCTCTAACAATCCCAAGTGGTGTGATTGTGTCTCTATTAGCAAGTTTAATAGTAACATCTATGTCTTCTATTTCAGTGGGTGTTATATCATTCATAATTTCTTGATATAAGGTAAAAGGAATAGCACTCACACTAGCACCTAAGTCACATAAACCATGATAACAGTGATCTCCTATTTTGACTGAGACAACAGGCATACCAACAACAGGTCTATGTTTATCCTTTTCATCGGGTTTAGCAATTCTAGTCGCTTCATCATAGAAGTAAATAACATGCCCATCTATATCTTCTACCAAGAGATCTTTAACCATAGCAACACTAGGTTCTACTTTAATTTTTTCAGCAGGTTTAGGTGCTCTAATATAGCTTTTATTGACCACAGTTGAAACCTTAGCATGTTCCTTTATCCAAACAGGGAAAGGTGGTTTTTCAATATAAGAGTAGGCACAACTGGATCAACATTATAATTAATAGTTTCATCTTTAGCTATTACCAGTTCCTTAATTTCTTCTTTAATAGGTGGATGATATTGAAACCACTTCTCCTTAGGGAGATCAACATGAGTAGCAAATGATTCACAAAAAGAGGCTACTATCTCAGAGTCAAGTCCATATTTAGTGCTAAACTTTTGAAAGGCATCGGTATTCATAAAAGCTTTATCACAATCAAACTTAAGCTTAATACCTGACTCTTTACCTTCGTCGAGTTCCCAATCTTCAGAGTTGTGTTTAATTCTTTCCAAAAGATCCCGCCTGAATTCAATAGTCTTCTTCATGAAGGAACCAATAAAAGAAGTATCGAGCATGGATTGATCATCACGAGAAAGCTGAGCATAAAAATTCTGAATAATAATTTCTCTTGAGAGCTCATGATTGGGGCATGAATATAACATTGACTTAAGCCTGCCCCAATCTAGAGAGATACTTCCTCCTTCACGAGGCCAAGAGTTATATATATAATTCCGATCACGATGAACTAGATGCATAGGATAATTTTTTTGGTGAAATTCCAATTTCAATCGATTCCAATTCCAAGATCCAATATCATCGCATAGCCTATACCATGCCAATGCTTTTCCCTTCAAAGATAAAGGGAAAACCTTATTCTTAGCTTCATCTCCGGGTAAACCTACAAGCTTAAATAATCCACAAATCTCATCCACATATATCAAGTGCATATCAGGATGTTCGGTTCCATCTCCTGCATAAGGATTAGCTGGCGGTTGTTCTATTATACCTGAAGGAATTTCATAACCAATATTTTCAGTAGGTGCAGTAGGTTGAGGGGAAACTAATTGTGGTTCTGGTCAGGGTGAAGATACCCCGAACAAACCCCTCAAAGGATTGTTCTCCATAGTAACAAGTGACAATAAATTTCAGCATGTAGTAATAATTTTTCCTTCCCGATTTCCACTTACCAAGAACGCTTCACTCCCCGGCAACGGTGCCAGAAAAGAGCCTTGATGACCCACAAGTATAGGGGATCAATCGTAGTCCTATCAATAAGTAAGAGTGTCGAACCCAACGAGGAGCAGAAGGAAATGACAAGTAGTTTTCAACAAGGTATTCTCTGCAAGCACTGAAATCATAAGTAACGAGTAGTTTGATAGCAAGATAATTTGTAACGAACAAGTAACAGTAATGGTAAGAAAAGTGCAGCAAGGTAGCCCAAACCTTTTGTGGTAAAGGACAGGCCAAAACGGTCTCTTATAATAAGCAAAGCATTCTTGAGGGTACACAGGAATTGCATCTAGTCACTTTCATCATGTTGGTTTGATTTGTGTTCGCTTCTTTGATAATTTGATATGTGGGTGGAACGGGGCTTAGGTGCTGATCTTACTTGACCAAACCTCCTACTTATGATTAACCCCCTCGCAAGCATCCGTAACTACGAGAAAAGTATTAAGATAAAATCTAACCATAGCATTAAACTTTTGGATCCAAATCAGTCCCTTACGAAGTAGCGCATAAACTAGGGTTTAAGCTTCTGTCACTCTCGCAACCCATCATCTAATAACTACTCCACAATGCATTCCTTTAGGCCCTAATAAGGTCAAGTGCCATGTAGTCGACGTTCACATGACACCACTGCGGGAATCACAACATACATACTATCAAAATATCGAACACATATCCTATTCACATGATTACTTGCAACAAGATTTCTCCCGTGACCTCAAGAACAAAAGTAAATACTCACAAATGATAATCAGGCTCAAGATCATAGGGGTATTAAATAGCATAATGGATCTGAACATATAATCTTCCACCAAATAAACCATATAGTAATCAACTACAAGATGTAATCAACACTACTAGTCACCCACAAGCACCAATCTAAGGTTCTAGTACAAAGATTGAACACAAGAGATGAGCTAGCACTACTGCAGGATGCTGCTAATGCAACACTACGATTAGAGACCCTTCAACGAAACTGTGTGCGATGCAATAATCACAAACGGTGGTGTAAAAAACCGTCAAAAAAGGTGCAAATCATTTGCGGTGGAGGATGCATCAAACACGGTACAGATTTTAGTTGCGTGTGCGATGCAGGGCATACGATTCAGTTCAATTAACTGTTTGCGATGAGGAGGAACAAAAGAAACAGGCAGCCAGATGAAGGTATGTGCAATGTACAACATACGGTTCACTCGGATGAACTGTTTGTGATTAGGCAACACAAAAGAAACGGTCAGCCAGATCAAGGTGTGTGCGATATACGGCATGCGGTTCACTCGGATGAACTGTTTGCGTTGAGACAAGAGAACAGAAATGGTTCAACTTAACAAGATGTGTGTGATACGTGGCAAACAGGTCTGTAATCAGAAACATGTGCGAAGACCGATAACAACACAGACGATTGTTGCTACCAAGCCGTGTGTGTTGTGAGCAAACGATTGTTGGTATACAATTGTGAGTGATTGATGAAAACATCACCGACGGGTTTCATTGTTTAGTCTGTGTGCGATCTGATTTTCTGTGTCCGCCCAACATCTACGCTCTGTCTACAGAGCATCAACATATATACTTAAAAAGACAGCATTGCATAACCAAATTAAGCATAAAATTACACAAGTGACTACACACATAAAATTTCCACACACCAAAGTAAGCAATTACATGCATACTAAACTAGGAGAAACGAGGATCTAATCATCGACTTATTGTTGCGACGACGCTTGCCATTGCTCGGCTTCCGGCTGGATCCCTGGCCGTTTTGGGGAAGGAGGCACTTCCTCATGTCAACGATCCGCATGTACATGTCGTAGCTCGTGTACGCCTCCTTGGTCGCGTACACAACATGAGCTTCATCGAGTTTCTCCATCCAGGCCGAGTGCCAGGCACGCTTGTCCTTGTTGCACAAATCCTTCATGCCTCTGTAGTAGGGGTCGATGATGGCCTCGGCGAGGTGAACCAGTGAGTACTTCTCATGCTCCTTGCTGCCCCAAATCTTGTATTGGCCCTGGATGTCGACAAGATTTTGGCAGGCGATGCCCGAATTCTCGACCGCCTTGTGGCCAGGCAGTAGTGATGTCCACCGTAGCGAACATGTAGTGGGGGCTTGTTGACAAACCTGGCGAAACACTCGCAAGGCCTTGTGGCCAGGCAGTAGTGGTAGACGAGGACCTGGTGGCGCACGCACATCTGGGCGGTGGCGACCTTGGGACGAGACCCGGCACGAGCATGGGTGTACTCGAGGTCGATCCCGACCACCTTGTACTTCTCCTCGGCAAGCAACAGCTCCATGATGTGGATGGAGTGCTCCAACTAGACCAGGTTGTTGGTGTACACCACCGAGAGGTCCATGAACCTTTTGTGGGTGTCCACCACGGCACGCATGGTGAACTGCTGCTCGTCGTCGGCAGCCGCTCGGAGTGCCATTGGAGCCGCACAGGATACCCTCTAAGAATTTCTCATGGTGGGTGTGCTTCTTGCAATGGTGGGGCGCAATCAAAAGGTTGAAGAGACACAAGGGTTAAATGGCCGCTGTAATAAATGGGGGTCGGCCGGCCTGTAATCGTCACGTCTTGTCATGACGTTCATAGCGGAGGATTCCAGTGCATGCTTGACAACACCCCACCGCACGCGTGGGCTCGAAGAGGCGCCAAATGTATCGTCAGTGAGCCTATTCCCACGCTACCGCGCTGTTTACCGTGCAAGCTTCCCACCCGGCTAGTTTGCCACGCGTCGGCTAGAAGAGGGACAAATCATGGGCGTTTATTGGCAAAAAGCTTTGTAAAAACAAAGTGTGTGGAATGACTTCGGTCATAAGTTTACCCATGGGTGATGGGGTCAAAGTTGCACAGAAGGGTGATGATGGACACTCGAGTGCGATAATTAATTCTGCGCTCTACATGGCACACGGTGGAAGAAACCAACTGTGTGCAATAATGTCAAAGATCGCAGTCGAGTTAGCTGTACAGATCGTGTGTTGTGAGATCGACAAGGTAAACAGATTCGAGAATGGTTAATAAAATCTAAGACCATTGCATATTAAGGTCAAAATAGTGCTACCAATATACGAGTCTCATATGATGCCATTTCAACGATTGTACCACAAAAGCTCGAAATATTACAAGGTTCAAATTCCAGAGTTATATGGCTCAAATTTGAAGATTACAAGGTTCAAACTGATATTAGAAATGACATTCAGCTCATCAGCTGCAAATGCTCGCGCTGATCCGCTGAACATGGATATCAGAGAGGTTCAAACTAATATTACCACTTCTGAGTCTAGTTTCGAAACCTCCCAATTTTTGCAAAGGGGTCCGCCACTGAGAAGTCATGTATGGGGTTGACATGATGACTTCCGATTACTCTGTCATCTGAAGTTCCAAAATGAAATTCAACATTTTTGGAGCCTATTCCATTTTGCCGCAGGCGCCGGCGCTGATCAACAAACCATTCATTTTTGCGAAATAAATGTAGGCCAAACCTCATTTCCTTCAGCACCCTTGCTCTGAGAACAAAGAACCTGGTGAATATAATCTCCGGTAAGGTCCCTCGGTAGGAGTTCAAAGTAATTTCTGAGAGATGCAGATCTAGGCATTCGACGTGATTGTTATATTGTATCACATTATCCACCACTGGGCCTAATCTTATCTACAAAAGAAGAAAACGTGTTAGTGCCTACATGCATTTTTGAACATTACTACAGGCCTATTTGGTTTGCAGGATTTGTAAAATGCACTAACAAGCCATCTTCGATTTGACATGATTAACATGGGCATTTGATTACATTCTAGAAAAATGTAGCCTTCTTCACAAGAGGTTGGAGTGGATGAAAAGTTCCCTAAGAAAACTAGTACAGATGAATCCAAAGGAGAAATGCTTATAGATTGTAACCATATGGATCAAGCAACCAATATGGGGGGGACATGTATGTACTGAAATCCTCCAAAAGAATCCTTCAGAAATCGTAGTACATTGTCATTGTAAACATGGAAAAAGGTGTCACAAATTGAACTCCCTTATGGTTAACATTTAACAGGAAAGGAACATCACCTTGATATATAGCTTCTCCAGGCACGGAAAGCATCTCAGGAAACTGACAACTTGCTCCAGGTTGGGCCCGATAGATTCTAGTGCCAGGACCTTCACATGCGCAGTTACGGGGTCAAGCTTGTCGGAATAATTTTTTGAATGACAGACGAACAAACATCTTCAAAATTAGAAATAATGTTAATTGTAGAAGGAGAGGTAGAAGGCGGCTGTTGTACCTGAACGGGTGTGGATCCAATAACAAGTTTGGAGTATTTATCAGACGAGTAGCCCACCACTGTCAATTTCGGCGCAGAAATGACATTGATTCTTGTTGGACCTTCTTGATCAACTACAAGTAATCTCTCAAGTGCAGGTGTGTCCTCAATGACCATGCCATGGTACACATCTTGTGATGTCTTCCTGCCACACCAGCAACACACATAAATAGTCCGGAGAGTCATGGAGGTGATGTGGAAGGTACTCAACCCATTGATCGCCTGAATACGAAGGCACTCGAGTGCAATACAGCCACGGAGTAGGCACTCCATGTCAGCGTTTGAGAGGCAGACGGCGACGAGCTCGAGGTGCTTCAGTCGTGGTAGAATAAGAGCGGGCGCGTCATTAAGGGGGATGGCAGTTCCTGAACTTGGCGACGCGCAGCGTGGGCACGAGGCAGAGTGCGGACGTTGGAAGCGACCGCATATGCCCATCATCAAAAGTGAGCTCCTCGAGCTGATCTAGGGCGGAGGATCGGAACCAGTCGTCAAGCTTGGCTCGGTCCTTGCCGTTGGAATGGAACTTGCCCATTCTAAGGACTCTGGTTGGACCAAGGTGACTGCCGAGGATATTGGAGAACACATCCAAGCTTTTGTGATAGCCATGGAGAGCTCGTGGGTGTCGATGAGGTCGAGAGGGTTGGACTTCCATAGGGGGGCGCCACCGCCAGGAAAGGACGGTTGCCCACGCCCCATATTTGATTGGGAGAAGGGAGATGATGACTGTCAACATATCATCGGGGAGGCTGCAGATGAAGTCTAGGCCTGCTGGAGTCGCTTGCGGTTCTAGCTCACCCCGCCTCCGCTTGTTGGCAGCCCCGTTCTCCACCTCCGGAGTCTCCTTGTCAGCGGCGCTTTCTGATAGAAATGGGAGTACAGGGAATATTTAGTTAAAACGGGGCAATAGAAAAGTGTATTGGTACCTAGAAGTTATTAGGTAGGAATATAGTAAGAAAATGGAATAACAGTTGGTTGCATAAATACTACACAATTCATTTGATATTGCTGGGTAAGTCAACATGCAGATAGTTGAAAAGAAAACTTATTTCGAACAAGGTCTGCACGGATGATATCGTCGGGGAACTGATAACCCACAAGTATAGGGGATCGCAACAGTTTTCGAGGGTAGAGTACTAAACCAAAATTTATTGATTCGACACAAGGGGAGCCAAAGAATATTCTCAAGTATTAGCAGTTGAGTTGTCAATTCAACCACACCTGGATAACTTAGTATCTGCAGCAAAGTGTTTAGTAGCAAAGTAGTATGGAAGTAACGGTAATGGTAACAAAAGTAACAGTAGCAGTTTTGTAGTCATTGTAACAGTGGCAACGGAAAAGTAAATAAGCGAAGAACAATATGTGAAAGTCTCGTAGGCGTTGGATCGGTGATGGAGAATTATGCCGGATGCGATTATTCATGCAATAGTTATAACATAGGGTGACACAGAACTAGCTCCAATTCATCAATGTAATGTAGGCATGTATTCCGAATATAGTCATACATGCTTATGGAAAAGAACGTGCATGACATCTTTTGTCCTGCCCTCCCGTGGCAGCGGGGTCCTAATGGAAACTAAGGGATATTAAGGCCTCCTTTTAATAGAGTACCGGACCAAAGCATTAACACATAGTGAATACATGAACTCCTCAAACTACGGTCATCACCGGGAGTGGTCCCGATTATTGTCACTTCGAGGTTGCCGGATCATAACACATAGTAGGTGACTATAGACTTGCAAGATAGGATCAAGAACTCACATATATTCATGAAAACATAATAGGTTCAGATCTGAAATCATGGCACTCGGGCCCTAGTGACAAGCATTAAGCATAGCAAAGTCATAGCAACATCAATCTCAGAACATAGTGGATACTAGGGATCAAACCCTAACAAAACTAACTCGATTACATGATAAATCTCATCCAACCCATCACCGTCCAGCAAGCCTACGATGGAATACTCACGCACGGCGGTGAGCATCATGAAATTGGTGATGGAGGATGGTTGATGATGACGATGGCGACGGATTCCCCTCTTCGGAGCCCCGAACGGACTCCAAATCAGCCCTCCCGAGAGAGATTAGGGCTTGGCGGCGGCTCCGTATCGTAAAACGCGATGAATCCTTCTATCTGATTTTTTTCTCCCCGAACACAAATATATAGAGTTGGAGTTGAGGTCGGTGGAGCTCCAGGGGGCCCACGAGGCAGGGGCGCGCCTCCCACCCTCATGGACAGGGTGTGGGCCCCCTGGCCTTGATTCTTTTGCCAATATTTATTATTATTTCCAAAAATAATCTCCGTGAAGTTTCAGGTCATTCCGAGAACTTTTGTTTCTGCACAAAGATAACACCATGGCAATTCTGCTGAAAACAGCGTCAGTCCGGGTTAGTTCCATTCAAATCATTCAAGTTAGAGTCCAAAACAAGGGCAAAAGTGTTTGGAAAAGTAGATACGACGGACACGTATCAACTCCCCCAAGCTTAAACCTTTGCTTGTCCTCAAGCAATTCAGTTGATAAACTAAAAGTGATAAAGAAAAACTTTTACAAACTCTGTTTGTTCTTGTTGTTGTAAATATGTAAAGCCAGCATTCAAGTTTTTAGCAAAGATTATGACTAACCACATTCGAAATAACATTTAGGTCTCATGTTTACTCATGTCAATGGCATAATCAACTAGCGAGCAATAATAATAAATCTCGGATGACAACACTTTCTCAAAACAATCATAATATGATATAACAAGATGGTATCTCGCTAGCCCTTTCCGAGACCGAAACATAAATGCAGAGCACCTTTAAAGATCAAGGACTGACTAAACATTGTATTCATGGTAAAAGAGATCCAGTCATAGTCATATCTAATATGAATTAATAATAATGGATGCAAATGACAGCAGTGCTCTCCAGCTGGTGCTTTTTAATAAGAGGGTGATGACTCAACATAAAAGTAAGTAGATAGGCCCTTCACAGAGGGAAGCAGGGATTTGTAGAGGTGCCAGAGCTCGATTTTAAAGCAGAGATAAATAATATTTTGAGCGGCATAATTTCATTGTCAACATAACAACCAAGAGATGGCAATATCTTCCATGCTACACACATTATAGGCGGTTCCCAAACAGAATGGTAAAGTTTATACTCCCCCTCCACCAACAAGCATCAATCCATGGCTTGCTCAAAACAACGAGTGCCTCCAACTAACAAGAGTCCCGGGGGAGTTTTGTTTGCAATTATTTGATTTGGTTTGCATAAAGCATGGGACTGGGCATCCCGGTGACCAGCCATTTTCTCGTGAGTGAGGAGCGGAGTCCACTCCTCTTGAGAATAACCCGCCTAGCATGGAAGGTACAGACAGCCCTAGTTGATACATGAGCTATTCGAGCATGCAAAACAGAATTTCATTTGAAGGTTTAGAGTTTGGCACATACAAATTTACTTGGAACGGCAGGTAGATACCGCATATAGGAAGGTATGGTGGACTCATATGGGATAACTTTGAGGTTTAAGGGATTGGATGCACAAGCAGTATTCCCGCTTAGTACAAGTGAAGGCTAGCAAAAGACTGGGAAGCGACCAACTAGAGAGC
Organism: Triticum aestivum; assembly: GCF_018294505.1. NCBI lineage: Eukaryota > Viridiplantae > Streptophyta > Magnoliopsida > Poales > Poaceae > Triticum > Triticum aestivum. The sequence continues at coordinate 220,365,165 of NC_057799.1, forward strand.
GACAACAGTCATGAACATGCATTAAAATTAATAAACATTGAGTGCAAGCATGAGTAGGATATAATCCACCATGAACATAAATATCATGAAGGCTATGTTGATTTTGTTTCAACTACATGTGTGAACATGTGCCAAGTCAAGTCACTTGAATCATTCAAAGGAGGATACCACCCTACCATACCACATCACAACCATTTTAATAGCATGTTGGCACGCAAGGTAAACCATTATAAACTCCTAGCTAATTAAGCATGGCATAAGCAACTATAATCTCTAATTGTCATTGCAAACATGTTTATTCATAATAGGCTGAATCAGGAACGATGAACTAATCATATTTACAAAAACAAGGGAGGTCGAGTTCATACTAGCTTCTCTCATCTCAATCAGTCCATCATATATCATCATAATTGCCTTTCACTTGCACGACCGAACGATGTGAATAATAATAATAGTGCACGTGCATTGGACTAAGCTGGAATCTGCGAGCATTCAATAAACAGGAGAAGACAAGGCAATATGGGCTCTTGGTTAAATCAACAATAATGCATATAAGAGCCACTTCAACATTTTATTATGGTCTTCTCCTATTGACCCCCAAAGAAGAGAAAAGAAATAAAACTATTTACACGGGAAAGCTCCCAACAAGCAAAAGAAGAACAGGAAATATTTTTGGGTTTTCTTTAATTTATTACTACTACAGCAAGAAAATAAACTAGCTAAAAGCTACTACTAATTTTTTGGGTTTTCTCAAGGTTTTTCAAACACACAAGAAGAAAGCATAAAAAGGAAAATAAACTAGCATGGATATTACAGTGAAAAAGTATGAGCACCGACAACTAGCAATGAGTGTGTGAACATAAATGTAATGTCGGTGAGAAATACATACTCCCCCAAGCTTAGTATTTTGGCCTAAGTTGGTCTATGGCCACGGCTGGCCTGGCGGATATCCAAAGTTATAGTTGGGGTCGTACTGGGATGCAGCGGCTATTGCATCGTGGGCTGCAGCTTGGAGGCGAGCTACCCTCGTCCTCCTCTCGTACTCATTTGCCTCCTCCCTGGTTATGACATATCTCCCCTTTGCCTGAAAGTCAAAGAGAGTAGGAGCAGGGAGAACAATACTGACAGCGTGACGCATGTCAAAGATTAGTCAGTACTGGAGAGGCGGTTCATTCCTCTCAACAAACTGATGGTTAACCATGGCATTAAAATCTAGATAAGCAGGAGGCAACTCAACATCATACTCACGTATGGGTATATCAAGAAAGTTCGCTAGACGGGTTGCATAAATTCCACCAAAGAAATCTCCATTAATTCTATTATTATGCAACCTACGTGCAATAATGGCTCCCAAATTATAATGTTTATCTCCTAACACAGCACTCCTGAGAACACTGAGATCAGGGACACACATGTGACATGCTTCATCCTTACCATTTATGCACCTACCTATAAAGAGAGCAAAATAATGTATAGCAGGAAAATGAATGCTCCCTATGGTAGCTTGTGTTATATCTCTAGATTCCCCCACAGTTATACTGGCAAGAAAATCTCTAAATTCATATTTGCGAGGTTCACTAGGACTACCCCATTGTGGAAGTTTGCAAGCAGTATTAAAATCCTCTAAGTCCATAGTATAAGAATTTTCATAAAGATCAAACAGGACAGTTTGAGAATTGCGTGATGATGAAAATTCAAACCTCCTCACAAAGGAATCAGTGAGATAGTGGTACTGACGGCACTTATCTGCCTCGAAGCTCACAAGATCAGCGTTACGCACATATGCGTTAAATTCCTCCTTGATTCCTGCTCGATCCATGAAGTCCTCTGAAGGCCATTCACAAGCCCACACTTGAGCTTCCCTTGGTGGTTCATCGTCGGCATCGCGCATTGCGAGCCTGGGTCCTTGCTTCCTTGAAGGGCCACCTTGGTACATTTTCCTAAACATATTTCTTCCTCTGATAAAATTTCTGAAAATTTTAGTAACTTCAAATAAAAGTGAACCAAACTCAACAAAATTGATAGCAACTACTCTTACAAGTGCCTAGAGACTATATCATGCATTAGAACTACTTGGAACCATATAAGTTTGACATGCAAGCTCAAGAACATGGTCACCTAGGCAGCACAAATTTGCAATGAATAAAGCACTAGAACAAAAACTAATTGGGCTATTGGAGGAATCACATACCAAGGAACAATCCCCCAAAGCAGTTTTGTGAGTGGAGCTTTGAGCAAGGAGATTGAAAATCGCAGCAAAATGAGCTAGAACTCGTGCTTGAGCTGGTTGGTGATTTTTTGGGAGGAAGAAGGAGTGTGTGGTTGCTGGAATAAGTGGAGGGGAGCCACCATGGGCCCACGAGGCAGGGGGGCGCCCAGGGGGTGGGCGCGCCCTGAACCCTCGTGGTCAGGTGCCAGCTCCCCCTGCTGTGTTCTCAGTGCCAGATATTCTCAAATATTCCAGAAAAAATCATATTTCAATTTCAGGGCATTTGGAGAACTTCTATTTTCGGGGTATTTTTTATTGCACGGATAATTCAGAAAATTGACAGAAAATACTATTTTTGCTTTATTTCAACTAACTAACAGAAAGTAAAAGGAGGGTACAGAGAGTTGTGCTTTCTAACTTCATCCATCTCATGCTCATCAAAAGGAATCCACTAACAAGGTTGATCAGGTCTTGTTAACAAACTCATTCTGAATTGCATGAAACCGGAGAATTTTCGAATAGCACTAAGTTACCTCAATGGTGATATGCACGTCCCCAATAATAAGAATATCATATTTCTTCTTGACAGTAGGAAGAGGAAATTCAAAACCTCCAAAAATAATCGATGGAATTTTTCCAATAGAATTGATATTGTGGACTTGAGGTTGTTTCCTCGGAAAGTGTACCGTATGCTCATTGCCATTAACATGAAAAGTGACATTACCCTTGTTGCAATCAATAACAGCCCCTAAAGTATTCAAAAAGGGTCTTCCAAGAATAATAGACATACTATTGTCCTCGGGAATATCAAGAATAACAAAGTCCGTTAAAATAGTAACGTTTGCAACTACAACAGGCACATCCTCACAAATACCGACAAGTATAGCAGTTGATTTATTGGCCATTTTGCAAAGATATTTCAGTAGGTGTCAACTTATTCAAATCAAGTCTATGATATAAAGAGAGAGGCATAACACTAACACCGGCTCCAAGATCACATAAGGCAGTTCTAACATAGTTTCGTTTAATGGAGCAGGGTATAGTTGGTACTCCTGGATCTCCTAGTTTCTTTGGTATTCCACCCTTAAAAGTATAATTAGCAAGCATGGTGGAAATTTCAGCTTCCGGTATCTTTCTTTTATTTGTGACAATATCTTTCATATACTTAGCATAAGGATTCATTTTAAGCATATCAGTCAAACGCATACGCAAAAAGATAGGTCTAATCATTTCAGCAAAGCGCTCAAAATCCTCATCATCCTTTTTCTTGGATGGTTTGGGAGGAAAAGGCATGGGTTTCTGAACCCAAGGTTCTCTTCCCTTACCGTGCTTCCTAGCTACAAAGTCTCTCTTATCATAACGTTGATTCTTTGATTGTGGGTTATCAAGATCAACAGCAGGTTCAGTGTCTACATCATTGTCATTGCTAGGTTGAGCATCAACATGAACATCATCATTAACATTATCACTAGGTTCATGTTCATTACCAGATTGTGTTTCAGCATCAGAAATAGAAATATCATTGGGATTCTCAGGTGTGTCTACAACAGGTTCACTAGAAGCATGCAAAGTCCTATCATTTTTCTTTTTCTTCTTCTTAGAAGGGCTAGGTGCATCAATATTATTTCTCTGAGAATCCTGCTCAATTCTCTTAGGGTGGCCTTCAGGATACAAAGGTTCCTGAGTCACCTTACCTCCTCTAGTTGCAACTCTAACAGCAAAGTCATTATCCTTACTATTCAATTCATTAAGCAAATCATTCTGAGCTTTAAGTACTTGTTCTACTTGAGTGGTAAACATAGAAGCATGTTTACTAATGAGTTTAAGTTCACCTTTAACTATAGACATATAATCACTCAAGTGTTCAATCATATAAGCATTGAGTTTTAATTCTCTACCAAAATAAGCATTGAAGTCTTCTTGCTGAACCATAAAATTATCAAACTCATCCAAACATTGGCAAGCAGACTTATAACAAGGAATATCACCTTCATCACATCTATAAAGAGAATTTACCTTTACTACCTGTGTCGGGTTATCAAGACAATGTATTTATTCAATAGGTGATGGAATAAAACCATGTATTTCTTCAACAGGCGGTAAATTAAGACCATGTATTTCTTCCACCGGAGGTAAATTCTTAACATCCTCAGCTTTTATACTTTTTTCTTTCAAAGATTTATTTGCCTCTTGCATATCTTCAGGACTGAGAAATAGAATACCCCTTTTCTTCGGAGTTGGCTTAGGAGTTGGTTCAGGGAGTGTCCAATTATTTTCATTGGTCAACATATTATTCAATAGAATTTCAGCTTGATCAACAGTTCTTTCCCTGAAAACACAACCAGCACAACTATCCAGGTGGTCTCTGGAAGCATCGGTTAGTCCATTATAAAAGATATCAAGTATTTCATTTTTCTTGAGAGGATGATCAGGCAAAGCATTGAGTAATTGGAGAAGCCTCCCCCAAGCTTGTGGGAGACTCTCTTCTTCAATTTGCACAAAATTATATATTTCCCTTAAAGCAGCTTGTTTCTTATGAGCGGGGAATATTTAGCAGAGAAGTAATAAATCATATCCTGGGGACTACACACACAACCAGGATCAAGAGAATTAAACCATATCTTAGCATCACCCTTTAATGAGAACGGAAATATCTTAAGGATATAATAGTAGCGAGTTTTCTCATCATTAGTGAATAGGGTAGCTATATCATTTAATTTAGTAAGATGTGCCACAACAGTTTCAGATTCATAGCCATAGAAAGGATCAGATTCAACCAAAGTAATTATATCCGGATCGACAGAGAATTCATAATCCTTATTAGTAACAAAGATAGGTGAAGTAGCATAAGCAGGATCATATTTCATTCTAGCATTCAGAGTTTTTTGTTTCAGCTTAGCTAATAATTTCTTAAGATCACTCCTATCATTGCAAGCAAGAGAGTCTCTAGCAGTTTCTTCATCCATAACATAACCCTCAGGCACAACTGGCAATTCATATTTAGGGGGAGAATCTTCATCATCACTTTCATCAATATTATCAGTTTCAATGATTTCATTCTCTCTAGCCCTAGCAAGTTGTTCATCAAGAAATTCACCAAGTGGCACAGTAGTATCAAGCATAGAAGTAGTTTCATCATAAGTATCATGCATAGCAGAAGTGGCATCATCAATAACATGCGACATATCAGAATTAATAGCAGAAGCAGGTTTAGGTGTCGCAAACTTACTCAAAACAAAAGGTGAATCAAGTGCAGAGCTAGATGGCAGTTCCTTACCTTCCCTCGTAGTTGAGGGATAAATTTTTGTTTTCTTGTCTTTCAAGTTCTTCATAGTGACCAGCAGATATAAATCCCAAGTGACTCAAAGAATAGAGCTATGCTCCCCGGCAATGGCGCCAGAAATTAGTCTTGATAACCCACAAGTATAGGGGATCGCAACAGTTTTCGAGGGTAGAGTATTCAACCCAAATTTATTGATTCGACACAAGGGAGCCAAAGAATATTCTCACGTATTAGCAGTTGAGTTGTCAATTCAACCACACCTGGATAACTTAGTATCTGCAGCAAAGTGTTTAGTAGCAAAGTGTCGGGACCCCGATTCTAAGTCACACCGATCTAGCCTGTAACACCTCATATCACTTTGCAGCCTCACGCACGGTACTCCCACGGGTGTCGCCTTACCATGGCCCGGGACCGTTTGCGCCTTTTGGCTCACGTATATGACAATGTCGCTAGCATCCATATGACAGAGAACCCGGGCCGACATGGCTAGTCGTGAACCCAAAGCGGCACTAACGTATGGGGACAGGCATACATGAATCAACATCGAACGTGTCGGTCAGCAGCGTGTGAATCCGGGCTGTAGCACTGGGCTAACAGGACTCCGGGAACCCGGGCTGTAGCAGGCTAGGCAGGACTCCGGATGTCACCGCGTGACATTTCCCCGAAGGGACAGACACAGGAACGATGTGAAACACATGCCGGCCAGTCAAGTGTCCAGAGCAGTAGTGCTGGGCTAGCAGGACTCCGGTGAACCGAGCTGTAGCGGACTACTATGGCTCAAGGAGGCACTAGACTACATTTCCCCATAAGAGAGGCTGCCAAGGATAAACAACTAGATTGTCGGATCCCACACATAGCAATACACGTTACACATACGCATAACATGCAAGTATGTGCTGTACAACATGGCATCACAACATAACGCGAACTCATATAGATAAAAGGCCCAGAAGAGCCACATAGCATTAAGTACAAACAGGGGTCACATGACCCATCATTCAGAGCATACAAGCAACGGAAGCATTACATGTCTGAGTACAGACAACTACAAAAGAAAAAGGCTGAGAAGCCTGACTATCTACAAGACCCTCCCAAGGGTTCAAGATCGTAGCTGAGGTACAAGCTACTCGTCGAAGTCCAAGCGGAGCTACTAGTAAGACTGAAGTCTCCGCTGCAAAAACATAAATAAAGCAACATGAGTACAAAGGTACTCAGCAAGACTTACATCAGATCCTATCATACATGCATTTGTATCAAGAAGGTAGTGTGGGGTTTAGTTGCAGCAAGCCAGCTTTGACTCAGTGGCTATCCTGTTCTACGACTACGAGAAACTTCTTTGAGGTAAGAAGGCGCACACGAGTCCACTAATCACCACCTCAATACACCACTATGGATTCATTCCCGTCTCACCACGAGAAGCCATCCATAGCACTCACACTTATCTTGAGAATTTTAGAGTATCCACTTCAAGTTGTCTATGTACCACGTAAGCATCCAAGAAGTCCATAACCGAGGACACGGCTATTCGAATAGATCATGATAACCCTGCAGGGGTGTACTGCGTCACACACGCTCTCGCCACTTACCGCCATGTACACGTCATGTACCTCGGCAACCTTCAAGCGGAAGCCTGGCGAGGGTGTCGGCCACGACCTGACTAACCACGCAAGACTCTAGCCCAGGTTTATCGCCTATTTGGGTTCCATCCGCAAGGAGATCCGGCCGGGGTGTCGCTCACGGCCCCAAACGATGTGTGCAGGGTTCCCGAGCCCACCATCCGGGTGCCACTCGGTACACCGGGCCACGTGTGCCTAGTCTGTCCCAAGCCCACCCTGCCGGGTGCCACTCGGTAGAAAAATAGCACTACCTACAAACACCAGAAACTAGTTGCAACTCCTGGACAGAGATCAAGGCGGTTAATAAGTTGAGAGAGCTTGGAGCGCCCGGAGCCCAATGTGTGGTAGTAGCTAGTCATTGGACAACTTACACAGAACTCGGTTCTTAAGGACGGTCCCAATGAGACAACCCACCATGTACTCCTACATGGCCTCTCACCGCTACCTTTACCAAATCGTGTTCACACGCTTAACTCTCGGCACCAGAACATATCGTAACACTCCAATTCATTCCCAATGAACCAGACCTGACACAACTCTAAGCAATAGCAGGCAAGGCATGGTAGGAACACAACATGGCTCAATCAACTCCTACACATGCTAGTGGGTTTCAACTATTTACTATGGCAATGACAGGTCATGCAGAGGAATGGGTTCAACTACCGCAGCATAAAGTAGCAGTTGAATCGTTGTTGTCCTAATGCAGTAAAAGAGAGCAGGAGCGAGAGAGTAGGTTTGTATCGGAATGAACAAAGGGGGTTTGCTTGCCTGGTAGATCAACAGGGTGGCACTGCTCCTTAGACAGGTACTCTGGAACACTCTCCGGAGCAGGACCTATCGAGAGGGAACGGTGTCGACAGTCAAAACACAATCATATGCAACAATATGATGCATGAATATGGCATGAATATGTGATGTATTTGAGCCAATGCATTTAGCATTCAACTTGGAAGAGATCCATTTGAACCAAAGGTTCAAATGCAACTCTAATTTAAGTCCTTATATATGCCATTTATATGTTTTCACTTATACAGTAGGTATAAGTTGGTTTGTCATGCCTGAAACTAGTACAGATGGATAGATTGCATTTTTCTGATAATTTTTCATATATAAATTATTTAAATCTGAGCTACGGTTGAATTTCTATGAATTTTAGAAGTTTTGAACATTTTCTGGAATTTCCTGATTTAATTTAAATCCAGAAAGTCCTTTACTGCGTCAGCATGACGTCATCGCTGCGTCAGCAGGTCAACGGTGCTGACCTGGTCAACCTGACGTGTGGGGGCCACACGTCAGTGTCATACGTTTTAAACAGAGGGTTTAATTTGTTCTAATTATAGGATTAGGCGCAGGGGCCCACTGTTAGTGTCACAGAGGGGGTAATTAGTGCGGTTTGACCCGGGTTGACCGGCGGTTAGTCGCCGGCGAGGCCGAGCGCGGCGGAGCTCGTCGGGTTCGTCGCTCCGGCGACCATTTGGGCCGCGGAGGCCACCTACGCGAAGCCCAGGCTCACGCGCATCCAGTGGGACACGAGGGAGACCATGGGGTGGTCGGAGCTCGCCGGAGCGAGGCTCGCGGCGGTGGCCGGAGTTCGGCCAAGGCGGGCGCAGTGTTGCGGTGCACGGGGGCGTGAGCGGAGAGGCGCTACGGCCTCCTGGCGTCACCAGAAGCACGGTGACGCGCTCGGTTGCGGGCTGCGGTGGCCAGGGCGACGGCGGTGACATGGACGCCGGCGAGGAGCTACGGCCATGGTGAGGGTCGGGGCTACAGTGCGGGAACGGAGAAACGGAGAGAGGGGAATGGGGCAGGAGCTCACGGTGGACTCGACGGCGTCGTCGGAGAGCTCGGGGACGCACTGGAGACGGTGGGGCCGCGAAGACGATCTCCGGCGGCCGGAGTTGAGGGCGACGGCGATGGAGGCGCTCCAGGGCGTTCCGGCTTGCGTGGCTCAGCGGAGGGGTTCAGCGCGAGGAGGCGGAGCTCTGGGACACGACGGAGGTGCGAGGGGATGGCGGGGAGCGCGGGGCAGCGAACGGCGGCGACCGGCGCGTTCGGGCGTCGCGGGAGAGAGCGGGAGAGAGGCGCAGGAGAGAGGGAGTGAGGCCTGGAGGGGTCGTGGCGTCGTCCAGGCGACCGAGGCGTCGAGGGAGGGGAGGGCAGGCAGGCAGCTGCCGTGGCGCGCATGCGCGCGGCGTGCGGCGACCACGCGCCCTGTCCCTCTGGCGCGAGGAGGGGGACGACTGGCGCTGGCCAGGCCAGGCCGCACAGTGCCAGGCCGCAGGTAAGCTCCCTTTTTCCTATTTCTTTTTCTTTTCTAATTTTCTGACATTTGTTTGGTTTAATAAAAATACTAAACCATTTTATTTACTTATGCCAATTTTTATAGGGGCTAGTGGTATTATTCCAGAACTCCTCAACAAATGGCATAATTTTTGGACAATATTTTATATATATAACAGTATATATCCAAAGCAAATAATTACTGCATTAATTCCAAATGCCCAACATAAATATTTATGATCTCCTAAAAATATTGGTTTGGTTTTTATCTCTGTCCAATATTTTCAGAGAGCAACATGAACATTTTCTTGGACCCTTTTGGAGCAATTTTTATCTGGGTCATTTCCAGAAATGATTCTGAGGGTTTCACAGATCCCCATTTCAAATTTAAATGAAATTTAGACATGATGCACACATGACTAGCTAGTCTAGGTCATACCAGAACTAGGGACGTGACACAAAGTAGTATGGAAGTAACGGTAATGGTAACAAAAGTAACAGTAGCAGTTTTGTAGTGATTGTAACAGTGGCAACGGAAAAGTAAATAAGCGAAGAACAATATGTGAAAAGCTCGTAGGCATTGGATCGGTGATGGAGAATTATGCCGGATGCGATTATTCATGCAACAGTTATAACATAGGGTGACACAAAACTAGCTCCAATTCATCAATGTAATGTAGGCATGTATTCCGAATATAGTCATACGTGCTTATGGAAAAGAACTTGCATGACATCTTTTGTCCTACCCTCCCGTGGCAGCGGGGTCCTAATGGAAACTAAGGGATATTAAGGCCTCCTTTTAATAGAGTACCGGACCAAAGCATTAACACATAGTGAATACATGAACTCCTCAAACTACGGTCATCACCGGGAGTGGTCCCGATTATTGTCACTTCGGGGTTGCCGGATCATAACACATAGTAGGTGACTATAGACTTGCAAGATAGGATCAAGAACTCACATATATTCATGAAAACATAATAGGTTCAGATCTGAAATCATGGCACTCGGGCCCTAGTGACAAGCACTAAGCTAGCAAAGTCATAGCAACATCAATCTCAGAACATAGTGGATACTAGGGATCAAACCCTAACAAAACTAACTCGATTACATGATAAATCTCATCCAACCCATCACCATCCAGCAAGCCTACGATGGAATTACTCACGCACGGCGGTGAGCATCATGAAATTGGTGATGGAGGATGGTTGATGATGACGATGGCGACGGATTCCCCTCTCCGGAGCCCTGAACGGACTCCAGATCAGCCCTCCCGAGAGAGATTAGGGCTTGGCGGCGGCTCCGTATCATAAAACGCGATGAATCCTTCTCTCTGATTTTTTTTCTCCCCGAACACGAATATATAGAGTTTGAGTTGAGGTCGGTGGAGCTCCAGGGGGCCCACGAGGCAGGGGGGCGCGCCTCCCACCCTCGTGGACAGGGTGTGGGCCCCCTGGCCTTGATTCTTTCGCCAATATTTTTTATTATTTCCAAAAATAATCTCTGTGAAGTTTCAGGTCATTCCGAGAACTTTTGTTTCTGCATAAAGATAACACCATGGCAATTCTGCTGAAAACAGCGTCAGTCCGGGTTAGTTCTATTCAAATCATTCAAGTTAGAGTCCAAAACAAGGGCAAAAGTGTTTAGTAAAGTAGATACGACGGAGACGTATCAGGAAGTTACCATATATCTCATGACCAGGCCCTTTTATGTGCAGTGCAATTCCAGTGTGAGCTTGCAGTTCATAAAACTTCGCAATTTCTCTCCAAAAGCCAGTGCCAAAATAGGGGTCACCACGTTCATCAAGTCTTACAGTAGCAACGATTGTAAATCCATGGTTTGTGTGCAGTATGACATCCCTGCTGTCTTGATTTATGTAAAGGGAGAGATTGTGCACTATAGATTCTGTTACATAGCAAGGGATGCGCTGCAGAAAACGGTAGGATTGTTAAAGAAAATATGGTAACATGCAAATATGGGCCCAAATTGAAAGAACTGTACAGCAATCGAAATCGAAGGACAAAAATTTATAATTAAATAGACAGGGTAAACATGATGTCATGGAAATATGAGAGTAATCGAAAAAACAATACATCATTAATTTGCCTAATATAGAAAGAAGAGGGGGAAAATCCCCTTTGACGTATATGGTGCATGTGGCACCTTTTATCCAATGTAGTAATATTTAGAATATGTCCGGGAAAGTAGGCCATGCTAGCCGATTTAGGATGAGATTGAACATATCGCGCGCATCCTCAAGTCATTTGGTACGGTGAGATGGAATGTCTGGCGGAGGCCGCAAGGTCCTGATGTGTCTGTGCACTGTACACTCTATGAACGGAAGAAAACCCTCAAATCAACTTGAATAAAAATGAATTCACGGCGATTTCGACCAAGTGATTAAAGGAGGCAGATGAACTGGGATAAGAGATGAGATAATATCTCATTAAATTAGTTACCTTGTTGTCCATGAGAAAGAACCCTCAGTACGGCAGATTCCCCAACCGAGCAGAGCTGGGTCGACCACGAGCAGCGTCGAGAAAGTCGATGGCGATAGGCAGCGGCAAGCGGAAGTGGCGAAATGCGGTGGGCTTTGCCGGCAGCCTGGTGGCGGCGGCAGGCGTCGAGCTAAGTGTTTACCGCCGCGATAGGGGGTGCCATGCGTAGACGCGGAGGAGCTTGTGCAGGTGTGAATGGGGACCGGAGGGGGGTGGCGGGCGGGGTGTGGGTTTTTGTGACGTGGAGATGGTGAGGGTTTTCTTTTTTCTTTTTTGAATTGCGTGGTGAGGGTTTTCTGTCCCACAAAGAATTTTGGAGGCGACGGTTTGCTAAAGCCAACCGTGTGTGATTACGCAACAGGCAAATGAAAGTCATTGCACACGGTTCCAATTTTGGGAACCGTGTGTGATTGACGTACTACCTCTGTCCTGGTTTATTGGTCCCCTTTGTAATTTTTACGAAATTTTGACCAAATGTTTAACTAAGAAATGTTTACGCATGTCACCAAAAATTATATCATTGAACACTATGCTCAAATACCCCTCCAACCATATAATTTTTGCTGACCTACACTAACATATTGTTAGTTAAACCTTTGGTCAAAATTTAACACAAATTACAAACGGGACCAATAAACCAAGACGGAGGTAGATTCCATCAACCGAACTGATTGTATCCATATCCCATGGTTAGACATAAGTAAACATAGATTAAACATACTCAGACATAGATAATAAGCGTACACGTAAACAAGCATAGTTCAACCATAAGTACATAGTTCAACCGTCATTAAGCATATACTCAAGCGTACATAGTTCGATCCCACATCTCATCTCACATGCCGGCACGATCCTGAAGCTTCTCCAGGTACTCGGTGTGCGCGCTATGCGCCACCCTACGAGAATACTTCTGCTTGAAGGAGCCAACGGCCCGTCCTCTTGCATGCGCCAAAACACTTAGATACGCGTCATGAATCTTGTGGTTGCAAAATGGGCATCGATAGACGCCGTTCCAGGTCCTAATACGCCTGTTAGGCATTCCCGCATAAAGCTCCCTCAGGATTTGCCTCTTGTACCTCCTCTGGACATCTTCATCCTCGTTGTCCATATCGTCAGACAACACCTATACAAATAGTAAAACAAATTTGGCATCAAATCAATGATTACATGGCGTGAAGTAGGATTAGGAATTTATGGCTATTTATTTACACATATTCAGAGATTATGGTTCAATTTTTAAGCACAGTCGTCTATGTACACACCAATCTTGGAGAAAATAATGGCACAAACATATGTAGGTCATTCAAAATCAATTGTCAAGTCCTGGCTAGGAATTATTAGCACTAACACTAACCCTAGTCAGATTACTAGAAGAAATCATTTGCATGGATGAAACAACTAATCACTTATCACTTGTACAATTCAAACAATCAATACACTACACAGATCTAACGCTTACTCAAATTTCATGGATTGGGAGAACATAACCATAGGTTTTATATTCCAAAAAGGGAGAGGCAAGAGTAACCAGAGAAACCCTATGGTCTATTTGACACATAAATGGGTATAGATGACTAACCAGTTGTCCGTCGTCGCTGGAGTCGTCGCCGGAGTGGTCGTCAGAGTCGTCACCGGGGACGTCACCAGAGTCGGTGTGGAACTCCGCCTCCGGCTGTGGAAGCTCAACGCCGTCAACGACGTCAGGGTGCAGTGATAACTCGCCGGCGGTGATGGCAACCTCTGTCTCCATCTCCACCCCGTGCTCCGGTGCTTTAGCAGCCCCAGCGTCGCCACTCCCTCCGATGGGGCGGTCCGGCGGCATCCTCATACATTGACGGCTTTGAGGACTGAGAACGGCGTCAAGGATGCAAGCGGAGAGAGGGGATTGTGTGTGTGGAGAGGATGGTGGGTGCAGCCGCTCGGGCGCACCATTAATATGGAGTAGTGGGAGTTGTGGGAGAGAGGCGGGCGGCGGTCAAACCGATGGCTCGCCTCCAGGTGAGCCTGCGCACCGGACTGCTGGCATGCCTACCAAAGTTTCACACAGCTACTCGCACGCCTCCCAATGACACTACACAGCGAGCACGCCTCCGTCAATTCACACACCTGCACGCACGCCTCCCGGTCTGCCTGCGCGGTGGACTGCTCGCATGCGTCCCGTCAACTCACGCCTGCTCGCACGGCACACGGGTCGCGCGGCGGCACGTATATTGTTTTTCTATTTGGATGATTAATGTTGCCGCTTTATTGCTTAACCGAAGCATGGCACGTATCCATTATTGGTCTAACGCTCACGTTCGAATAAATAATCCGTTTGAGATATTGGTTTCCAATTATTAATAATGTCTCGTTTGTAATTAGATAAAGATTACATCAAAACTGATCTCAAATTTGACAAAAAAATACAATGCCACTTTGTATTGGTGTCCATATGACAACACAATAAGTTTCATGAATTTCAAATAAGTTTTGGATGTACTAGAATTTAAAAATCAAAATTCTCATTGTTTGAAATTTGTTGCAGGGGGAGTAAACATGCACCCTGTAAGACACATGTGTTTTTGCAATCCATTTAGGTGCACTGTCATGTGTGCATGTAGCTCAAATTTGATTTTTGCACGTTATATCCGTAGAAAATCAATCAATTAATGTACTAAAACCTTAATGATCTTTGTGATTTTTTCAAAATTAAAACGTTCCTCCTTTGATAACATATGTTCACCGCGAGATAATTAATTTAACATGCATCGTACTTGTGGTGGATTTGCAGTGTGCAGGGGCGGAGCCAGCGCCCGGCCAGCATGGGCATTTGCCCGGGCTCGATGCCTACGCTTACGCGGTACGATGTCCTGCGATAGCTGAAAAAATTGACATAAGCACCGTGATTTTCCGGGCAGAATTGTGTTAGGCCGGCTTCGTTTGGTAATGGGCTTTAGCCACGTTCTGCTGTCGGTTAATCGCTAGGCTGCTGACACGCACGCACGTTCGGCTGTTGGTTAATCGATGTTTCTATTTGCTGATCGCTCGCCTCCACCTGCGCTGTCCGGCTTCGACTGCCCATCGCGCGGAAACAGACTGGCGGCGGCGGCCGGAGGCTGGCCTTGGCCTCGGCGCGCGGCCGGCGGCGGGATGAGCCGTGAGCGGATCTGTCCCGGGGAAGGCAGGAACGGCTTGCAACCTTGCCTACTCGTTCTTTCCTTCGTAATCAGATCAAGTAAGATTGCTAATTGATGTGCATATCCACACATGTAGGGATGGCTAGATTAGGGCGTATATTTTAAGGTCAACCCGTTGAAATTTATTCAAGCTAGATCATGATAAAAATATTATTCGAACATTCATCGCAACGAAGTATCACAAATTACATCTGCCTCGTGATTTTCTTTAACACACTATTCTATGTTCCATTTATTCCTACAAGCTTTGAATTTATGTGAACTCCGAATCTGTTTTTTATAGTGTACTATTTTTTAGGACATTTGGATGGTAATTTGGATAGCTATACTTTTGCTTGGAACGAGGATAGTTTGCGAAAGGGCTCTTTTGATCCCGAGCTTATATGCTCCCGTATGAACAGTAAAATTCAAAAAATTCAAAAAATCTGATTTTTTTTTGTGATGAACATTGATGAATATTCTAACTACGTGCAAAGTTTCAGGTTGAAATGACATTCGTGGAGGTCTGGACAAAAATAACAAAATCGATGCTCCAAAATGCTTCCAACAATAGTCTTCCAATAAATTCTATAATTTTATTTTTTAATATCCTATAGTTAAGCATATCAAGCTAACTTTATCTTTAAGAAGTTTTAGTATTTTTTTCGTCCATTTCATATGCCACTGTAGGGTGAACGGAAACAAAATACTTTTCCTTTTTTGGACCATCGATTTTAATTTTTTACCCAGACCTCCACGAATGTCATTTCCACCTGTAATTTTGCACACAGTTAGAAAATTCATCAATGTTCATAAAAAAAATCAGTTTTTTTGATTTTTTTTTACTATTTTTTTGGATTGTATACTGTTCATGCGGGAGCATGTGAGCTCGGGATCAAATACTCCATGTCCGTTAGTTTGGTTCCATGCATGGCCTGCTTCTATGACTTTCATTGTCAAGTCTCAAATTCATTTTGGTCTATGAAACTGAATATCGATATGTTACATATTAGTCCACTTTGAAACTACATTTTTATGACATTGTTTTTTATTAATGTGGATTTCTGGTAAGGAAGTTTGGGGCTATTTTATATGTTGTATCTATCAGACCATCACATTTTAATTTCGACATTAGACACTTAGGCTCAAGCTTGCCCAGGCTCTAGAAAAGTTCTGGCTCCGCCACTGGCAGAGTGTGTGTGTGTGTGGGGGGGGGGTGCGCCTGGGGGTGGCGGATGGCTCGCAGTACACTACGAGTTGTGAGTCATCGTGTGGGTTGGTCGTTTTGTTAGGCAAGCCGGTGCCACATCAGAGTCGTGAATTCGTTATTTAAAACATTACACAACCCTTTCATACATACATGTTTTGGCCACATGCAGTCGATGGTTGTCCTACACGACAGTCGATACTAGCGTGTGACGCTTTCTGTGGGACCGCGAGGTTATCGTACATCACTTTAATGAACAGCCGACAGTGAGGTTAATTTGACCAGCAAGGTAGAATCTTTTTTGTTTGTGTTATGGTGGTATATAGTATGCGTCGAAGAGGTGGGAGGGGACTAGCATATATACTATACGTACGCGTCCGTGAACAAGTACACCTCACTCAGCGTCGGGACTTTTTGCTTTCCGAGGCACATGCCACATCAAAATTGTGAAATTGGTTATTCAAACATCACACAACACCTCTTTGGACCGCATGCATGCACGTGGTGGTTATCCTAGCTAGGACACTCACCTGTGATGCTTCCATCTGTGGGCCCACGAGGCCATCGTCGATGCATGCATGCATCACTTTGACCTACATCGGGAGAGGTTAATTAATTTCACCATCGATGAGGATTCTTTTGGATTGTACATATTACGGCAATAGCATATAGTATGCGGTGAAGAGGGGGGAAGGGGACCATCATATGTAGTACGCTTAATGAACCTCGCTCTGTGTGGGTGCATGGTTTACGGTTTTTTAGGCATGTGGCACATCAAAGTTGTGCATTTTTGGTATTCAATATATATATGTTTGGCCCACATGCAAAGTGGTGGTGGTTGTCCTCTCGCGCCCACTTAAGCGGTTATCAGCGATATCGATGCTTTCCATCTGTGGGCCCGCTTGGTCCATCACTACTTTTTTCCTGACAACACAAGAGAGGTTCATTTGACTTAGGAGGGGATTATTTTTTTGCTTGTAATACGGTATATATATATAGGTCATGCTCTGGGATGACACGCATGATACAGTTTGAGCACACACACATGCATGTGTACGCATGAATCCCTCCCATCGAGTCGAAGTGGCTAGTACAATGACACGTCATGAACCGATCTCACTCTCTGTGGGGAGCTAGTGTACGATTTTTTACGCACGCGCCACATCAATGTTGTGAAATGGTATTCAAACATGCATGCACGCATCACCTCCATACATATGCATGTAGTGGTTGCCTTCGAACGGTACACTCTCTTGCATGGTTATCGGCGACAAGCCTATATATTTGTGGGCCCGCGTGGACATCCATGATCACCTTGACCAACAACAAGATAGGTTACCATGGCGGATTCTTCATTTGGTTCGTGTTATCGTAGTACAGGTCATGGTGAGATTCAGACCTAATTAAGTTTGAGCGCATATACTATGCACGCATGCATGAATCCCTGTCGTTGGCTTGAAGTGTGGTGTAACATACATATGCACCGTCAACCTAACCCTCACTCAGTGTGGGGATTTCTAGTTCGAAATCATGGTGCCACATCAAAGTTGTTCCATTGTTACTCAAAACACACCTCTCCATACATATGTTTGGGCCACACGCATGCAGTGGTTGTCTTCGGGGACTAGCTACTTGCGTGATTATTGGTGAGCTAGCCCATCTCCGGGGTCGCATGGACGGCCATCACTTTGACCAACAACAAGAGAGAGGTTGTACGACCAAGGTGGATTATTCTTGGTCCGTTTTACGATCCATCTTGGTGAGAGATGCCTCTCTGGCCCGCCGACTGAAAGTGTGTGGGGGGCTGCTACTTTGCACTTTGCTAGGTGAACCTCGGTTGGGGGGCATGCATTCATAGCTTAGGATTCCCTTCGTGGCGACACGAGGGGTGCTGCTAGCTGCTACTTCGCACTTTGCTAGGTGAACCTCGGTTGGGGGGTGGCATGCATTCATAGCTTAGGATTCCCTTCGTGCCGACACGAGGGAGGGGGCTGCTAGCTACTTTGCACTTTGATAGGTGAACCTCGGTTGGGGGGGTCATGCATTCATAGCTTAGGATTCCCTTCATGCCGACACGAGGGAGGGGGCTGCTAGCTACTTCGCACTTTGCTAGGAGAGCCTCGGTTGGGGGGCATGCATTCATAGCTTAGGATTCCCTTCGTGCCAACACGAGGGGGGCTGCTAGCTACTTCGCACTTTGCTAGGTGAACCTCGGTTGGGGGGAGGGGGCATGCATTCATAGCTTAGGATCCCCTTCTGCCGACACGAGGGGGGTGGGGGCAAGCAATACCGTGCGCTTTGCGAGATAGGTGCCACATCGAAGTTGCATTTGGTATTTGAAAATCAAACTCCCTTTTCATACATAAATTTGGTCCACATGCAAGTGTGTTCGTGTTCTGACCCTCTCCCGCGTCATTTTTCGCCAAATTTATGAACATTAGATAAGTCGGATGACGCAACAGACACGGTTCACTCAAACTAACCGTGTGCCACGCCGGTGCCCCTGCCACGCATACATCCGCACAGTACATTGGGTCCACGAGGCTTCCCCTCTAAAAAATATCTACCCGCTTGTAGCTTTTTCCTGTTTGATAACACACGATTATTGTGTTTCGACCGTGTGGGATGTTTCTTGTTCCCAATACCGCCTGCATAACTAGAAAATATCTGCCCGCCTCGAGGGTTTTTCTATTTCATAACACACGGTTGTTATCTCCGGACCGTGTGCGATGTTTCTTGTTCCCAATCCCGCCCGCATCCCTCGAAAATATCTGCCCGGCTCGAGGGTTTTTCTGTTTCATAACACATGGTTGTTATCTCCGGACCATGTGCGATGCACCATCATCAAAATTTTCAATAGCCTCGGCATTTCACTTCTGCGTTTGACCCCCGCGTAGTAAAATTTTCAGTACCCGCATCATTTCCTCAAACACCCCCGCCCCCTCCACACACACACACACACCCTCCCTCGCTCGAAACCCTAGCAAGGTCCCCGCCATCGCCGCCGCCGCAAGGCCTCCCTTGTCAACATCTCCCGGTTTGCCCATGCAGCTTACCCACTGATCTCCATACCCAGGCCGCCCTGAGTTTCTTAGATGATGCATGACAAATGCCCCCTTTCCCACAAATCCCCATCCCCATCCCCCACTCCACAGCGTCGCAGCCTAAGCCCGGCTACGCTTCCCGTGGAGCTCAAGGAGTGACTGGCCCAAAAGAGGTGTATCGCGGTCTCTTCTCCCGATGTCGCCGAGGAAGCTGACGACCATTACTGGCGGCAGGCACTCAAGCAGTGGGCTAGAGTATGCGGGCATGTCTCGGCCGCCGGCTACGACATCGAGGTCATCGACAGTGACGGCCTGACGTGGGCTATGTCACAGGTTAAGTGGCCCACCCCCAACCCCTCGGGTTCAACCGCCGTCGATCTCATCCATGGCCCCGCCGCTGATCTCCTCTGGCTCGCTATCAACAATTTTCCATCCTACATCGCCATCGATCCCTTTTGTCATTTCTGAAGGACACGTTATGCGACGCTAGCTTGGGATCCACAGCTTCCAAGTCAGACCTCATCGACGGCGACCACGAGGAGGGCACCCTCTTCGGCTCTTCCAAGGGGAAAGAGCCCATTTGCTCTTCCAAGGGGAAAGTGCATGTCTGCGACATCAGGGAGGGCACCCTACAGCCGTGCTCTTCCAAGGGGAAGGAGCCCATTTGCGACAACATGGAGCGCATCCAGGGTCCGTGCTCTTCCCACAGGAACGAGCCCATCTGTGACAAGTGAGGAAACCCATGATTTGTTTTGCCGTGCCTCTTCACAGGGGGAAACCCATGATTTGTTTTGTCGAGTCCCTTTTGTAGTGCTGTGAGAATATGTCCGGTTTTAATTGTTATATTTGGTTGTTTGCAGCATGTCGTGTTTATTTCAATTGTCACAAGGTGATGCTCTATATGTGCAATTATTTACTGTGCAGTACAATTCATCAATCCAGTTTTAAACATACCAATAGGAATGCATATATTTGCTTGTTGTTAAGCCTGTTATAGCTAGCATATGCCACTTCAAGTTTTTTGATTGTTCGGTTGTTTGTAGTTAGCATATGTCCAGTTTCAAATGCTATCTTTGGTTGTTCGTAGTATGCCTTGTTTATTCCAGTTATTCACAACGTGATGTTCTATATGTGCAAGTATGAACTGTGCAGTTCAATTTCATCACTACCAGTTTCAACAATACCACTATGAATGACTACATTTGGTTGCTGCATCTTGTAGTTAACACGCCTTTCCATTTTTATTTAACAATAACTAGTGTACTTAGCCCGGCACAATACCAATTTGAATGACTATGTTTGCTTGTTGTTAAATGTTAGGCCTGTTGCAGTTAACACACCTTTCCACTTGTTTTGCTTTACTAGCGTGCTTAAACCTGCACAGTGAAGCTACCTTTTGGAGATTATTTTGTCTGCCATGGATAATTTTGGTTGATGTTTAGCCTGTTGTGCTTAACATGCTTCTCGATGTACCTACACAGGACAATTTTGGGAACGACTGTTGTTTTCCATCGAGATTAGTTTCATCCCATGGCTTATATATGCTCACTATTCAGGATATCGGTAGCTGGTACCATATAGGCCGGGGGCTGATAAGGGACTAATCGATGAATCAGACTTTTAACTGAATATATCTGCAACCCATTTATCGTTAGGTTAACTAGGGCCATATGTAATATATCTGAGACTACATAGCAACATGCACAGTACTTAATGTCTAAATATGCAATCCTAGGCTACATAGCAACAAGGAAGAGTGTTACATTAATGTTCTGATGATGTCTAGATATACGTAGAAGAGCAGCAACAGCAACAACAACAACACAATCCTGTTTGGATACTCAACTAGCTAGAGGTTAGAGTTAGTTTCTATCTCATGACTAACCCTGAACTAACTCCATCCAAAGAGTTGTTTGGATGGCAGGGTTAGATTGACAATAAATGCACTAGGAGAACTAGCTCCAATTATTACCTCTTGGGTTGGATAGTTTTTTTGCATGGGTTATAGATGCAACTAGCTCAAACTAGCCCTCATGTTTAGATATACTTTAGGACTATTTGAGCCCGAACTAGCTCAATCTAACTGTAACCCATGGATACAGCATCAGTTAATCATCTGATAATTTGTAAGAATGCACTAAACTCCTTCCGGCCCATAATATAAGATGTTAATTCATCTAATATGTGAGTATATTGGATGTTATAAGATATTATAAAAGAGTGTTGTACTACATCATTGTGCAATTGCTGTTTAGCTTCTAATATTAACTTGGTGCTTTTAGGTACATATGTCATTGGTAAAGATGCGTGCTTCGACCCTTTCTGCGTATGGGGCAATGAGATATCGATGAACCAACATCAAGTGAGGAAGATGATAAAGATTGTTAGTAAAATGGGTCCAAAGATGGCAATTAAACTATTTGTTTACACTTTATCCAAGACAACAACGAACTGCAAGATGGTAAGTAAGAACTCTACAGCCTTCTTTTTACTGTCCATAATGAGTTGTGTTAGATGACAATGTCTGAATCTTTTTACTTTGCAGTGGTTGCCAAAGTAGTTTACTCAAGATTACCTCTCAAATGACATGATTGGTGGGCATGCAAAGGTTAAAGTATTTCTACCAGAACACGATGATTATCTAGATGTTTTCATGAAGACAGTGAAGGATGGGTTGGACTAGAGTCGTGCGTGCCTTCTGCATGGAGGAGGGCACAATATGGGCATTCCGCTTCACCTTGTTCAGCAACCAGAATGTATTTTGCCTCTTTCTTTACTGTATTTAATAGTACAAGTATACAACTGTGGTTCATCATTCTTTATTTGGTTCTTATGTAATTCTTGAACATTTGTAATCGAATAATGCATTGGTTATTTGAACCTGATGGATATGAATAAAGCTACAACATACATTAAAATCCAAATCCAAATATGGTACAATTTGAAATAGCAGCAATTAAATTACGGTGAAATTACGCCCTCCAGGTCGTTACGGCACACACGGTTGGTAAAACACAAACGTTTGCAATATACACCATAATCCGACACGGTTCACAGAGAGGAAACATGTGCAAGCATGCACATAGTTTTCGTTTGCAAAGCGTGTGCGATGTCAGACAATATCACAAACGGTGCGGGCAAACTAAATGTTTGTGTTAGTTGCCTTATCGTACACGATTCGCAACCATGAACTGTTTCTGATGAAGTATGCATCGTAAACGTTGCACCACATAATAGCGTGTGCGATAGTTATCGTGTACGACAATGTTAGACGGTCCGACATTTCGTAATCCTGTCCGACACTCGTACGACGATTAGCTAATTTTCTTAATTAGTTATCGCATACAAACAAAAACGTTTTCCCTGGATTGACTGTGTGACGTATTCCTTGGATTGACTGTGTGTGATATACATACGAACGGAAATGTTTTTCTAGGATTCACCGTGTGGGATGTACATACGAACGGAAATGGTTGGGTTTCGATGCCTCGCCCGATCGCACACGAGCTCATTTGGCCCCAGCCTGTGTCCCAGGAGGGCCTATCCCCGACGATTTCTGGGTCGTGTGGGAAGGACTCCCCTATCGCCCACACTCACTTGGTGACGGTTCCAAATGCCGTCGCGGAAAGGGGTTAAAAACCGTTTGTATAGCACCGACGCGTACCAGTGTAGGGTTGAGAGGAGATGGTGTTGTTGAAGATGTTGATGGAGATTGCCCTCCCCAAGATGCGAGAGTTGTTGGTGATGATGATGATGATGGTTTCCCCCTCCGGGAGGGAAGTTCCCCATGGTGGAATCGCTCCGCGCGGAGAGCAAAAGTGCTCCTGCCCAAGTTCCGCCTTGAGATGGCGGCGCTTCATCCCGAAAGTCCTCCCCTTATTTTTTTTCTAGGTCAAAATGACTTATATACCAGAAGAGGGGCACCGGAGGTGGGCCGAGGAGGGAACAACCCACCAGGGCACGCCTGGGCTCCCTAGCGCCCAGGTGGGTTGTGCCCACCTGGTGGGCCCCTCTGGTAATTATTTGCTCCAATAATTCTTATATATTCCATAAAAAATCCCCGTGAAATTTTAGCTCATTTGCAGATGTGCAGAATAGGTGGCCTGACGTAGCTTTTTCAGGTCCAGAATTCCAGGTGCCGGTATTCTCCCTCTTTGTGTGAACCTTGCATATTATGAGAGAAAAGGCATTAGATTACTCCAAAAAGCATTATTATGCATAAAAACATCATAAATAACAGTAGGAAAACATGATACAAAATGGACGTATCAAGCACCATGTTTAAGTAGAGATTACAACAGGAAGAAGGGGTCTTACACAACTGTATAGAGGGGGAGAAAGTTGGTGTTGACGGTAGCAAGATTTTTGATGTAGATCGCCGTCACGATCCTTCCCCGGCGGTGCTCCGGCGCCACCGGGAGAGAGGGGAGAGAGCCCCCTCCTTCTTCTTCTTCCTTAGCCTCCCCCTAGATGGGAGGAGAGTTCTCCCTCTGGTCCATGTCCTCCATGGAGGCGGAGGGGCAGGAGCCCCTCCGAGATTGGATATATCCCTCTGTTCTCTTCTGTTATGCGTTCCTGTTTTTTGGCCGAAAACCCTTCTTATATTTACCGGAGATCCGTAACTCCGATTGCGCTGAGATTTTAACAAGATTTTTTTTTTCGGAGATAAGCTTCCTTGTGCCCGAAGTAGAGCTTCAACCGACGTACTAGGTGAGCACAACCCACCACTGCGCGCCTGGCCCCTTGGGCGTGCCAAGGTGTCTTATGGTGGCTATGGGCCCCTGTTTGTGTTGATTCCAAGTCCCAAAAATCACATATATTCCAAAATAATTCTCCGTCAAATTTTATCTAGTTTGGACTTTGTTTGCTATGGGTATTCTGCGAAACAAAAAAACATGCAAAAAAATAGGAACTAGCACTGGGCACTGGGTCAATATGTTAGTCCAGTAAATCATATAAAAAGTTGCCAAAAATATGTGAAAGTTGTATAATATTGGCATGAAACAATAAAAAATTATAGATATGACGGAGATGTATCAGCATCCCCAAACTTAATTACTGCTTGTCCTCGAGCAGGTAAATGATAAAGAAGATAATTTTTTATGTGGAATGCTACCTAGCATAATCTTGATCATATTTCTAGTCATGGCATGAATATTAAGACACGAATGATTCAAAGCAATAGTCTATAATTTGACATAAAGACATAAATACTTAGGCATCCCAACAAACAATCGTGTCTTTCAAAATATCAATGCTAAAGAAAGCTATCCCTACAAAATCATATAGTCTTGTCATGCTCTGTCTTCTTAACACAAAGTATTTATCATGCACAACCCCTACCACAAGCCGAGCAATTGGTTCATACTTTTTAACGTGCTTCAACTTTTTAAACCCTCACGCAATACATGAGTGCGAGCCATGGATATAGCACTATGGGTGGAATAGTGTATGATGATAGGGGTAAATATAGAGAAGACAAAAAGGTAAGAAAGTCTCACATCGACGCGGCTAACCAACGGGCTATGGAGATGCCCATCAATTGATATCAATGCAAGGAGTAGGGATTGCCATGCAACGGATGCACTAAGAGCTATAAGTGTATGAAAGCTCATCATGAAAACTAAGTGGGTGTGCATCTAATCCTATAATGAAATATTCCCACTAGTATATGCAAGTGACAACATAGGAGACTCTCTATATGGAAAACAATGTGCTACTTTGAAGCACAAGTGTGCAATTAGCATGCCCCTTCTCTCTTTATCTTTTTTTCTTTTTTTCTCTCTCTTTGTCTCGAGTCTCATCCCGGCTTGTGGGGGAATCATAGTCTCCATCATCCTTTCCTCATTGGGACATGCTCTAATAATGAATAATGATGATCATCACACTTCTATTTACTTACAACTCAATATTACAACTCGATACCTATAACAAAATATGAATATATGAATGACTCTGGTAGTGTACCAGAATGTGCAATCATCTAGCATAACAATGACATCAAAAAACGGACAAGTCATGGAAATATCATGCTAGCTATCTTACAATCATGCAAAGCAATATGACCATGAATGCTCAAGTCATCAAAATGGAAGCGGTGGAAGTTGCATGGCAATATATCTCGGAATGGCTATGGAAAGGCCGTGATAGGTAGGTATGGTGGTTGTTTTGAGGAAGATATAATAAGGCTTATATGTGATAGAGCGTATCATATCACGGGGGTTGGATGTACCAGCGAAGTTTGCACCGACCCTCGAGGTGAGAAAGGGCAATGCACGGTACCGTAGAGGCTAGCAAATTGCGGAAAGGTAAGAGTGTGTATAATCCATGGACTCACATTAGTCATAAAAAACTCATATACTTATTGCAAAAGTTTATTAGCCCTAGAAGCAAAGTACTACTACTCATGCCCCTAGGGGATAGATTGGTAGGAAAAGAACATCGCTCGTCCCCGACCGCCACTCATAAGGAAGACAATCAATAATAAATCATGCTCCAACTTCGTAGCATAACAAGAGACTATACGTGCATGCTTCGGGAATCACAAACCTTAACACCAATATTCTTACTCACCACAATCGTTTAGTAGTACCTCCCACATATTCCATCTCTATATCGCAAAACTATTGCAAGGAATCAAACATATCATATTCAGTGATCCACAAGTTTTATGTAGGATTTTATGACTAACCATGCAAATGACCAATTCCTGTTGACTCTCTAAATATATATGAGTGAAGCAAGAGAGTTTAGTTCTTTCTACAAAATACCACGCTCTAATAAATATAAGTGAAGCAAAAGAGCATTCTACAAACAACGGTTTTCTATGTGAAGAGAAACAGGCAATCCAAACTTCAAATGATATAAATGAAGCACATGAAGCATTCTATAAATCCATACTCAAAAGATATAAGTGAAGTGCAATGAGCATTCTATAAATCAACCATGGACTATCTCATACCAGCATGGTGCATAAAAGAAAAATGAAAACTAAACACAAAAGACGCTCCATGATTTACACATATCACATGAACGAAACGAAGACAAAAACGTACCGATACTTGTTGAAGAAAGATGGGATGCCTTCCAGGGCATCCCCAAGCTTAGACGCTTGAGTCTCCTTGGATATTTACTTGGGGTGCCTTGGCATCCCCAAGATTGAACTCTTGCCTCTCCTCCTTCTCCTCATATCGAGACCTCCTCGATCTTTGATCACTTCATCCACACAAAACTCAACAGAAACCTCTGTAAGATCCCTTAGTATAATAAAGCAAATTACTACTTTAAGTATTGTTGCAAATCAATTCATATTTTGTTTTTTCATTGTAGCTATTGTATTATAACTTTTCCATGGCTTATACCACTGATAGAATCGATAGTTTCATCAAAACAAGCAAAACAATGCATCAAAAACATAATCTGTCTTAAACAGGATAGTCTGTAGAAATCTGAACATCTACCATACTTCTGGTACTCCAAAAATTCTGGAAAATTAGGAAAAGGTAAAAAAAATTATATCAATACTGTGCAAAAAGTTTCAGAAACTTTTGACATTCCAGAAAAAAATGTAAAATCGCGCACTACAGCCAAAGTTTCTGTTTCTGCACCGCACGTACCAACAAGCAATCTAATCATCCTAAAGGAAAATCTTGGCACATTATTTTTATAATACAATGGATTTTTACAAGGGGATGATTATTTTTGTGATAAACTTCCATGAAAATTTTACATTGTTTCCATGAGCATGAAATGAACACACGTGTTCAAGGTCGACCCTCACTTCTCCAATGCATCACCTTTCAATCGCTTCTCTTTTTGAAGAAGTTTTAAGGTTCCCCTTTATATTTTTTTGTTTTTAAACTTATAAAAGCACTCAACAGAAATAAATGACTCTCTAAAACTTTCGGGCTGTCTCCCTGGTAGCGCTTTCTTTAAAGTCATTAAGCTAGGCATAAAGTGCTCAAGTAATGGATCCACCCAGATCCCAAGGTATATCAAAGCCAATTTTAATTAAAAATAATTTGGCATTTAGTAGTGAGCACAAAGCAACATATATCATGCAATGACGAAGTCTAACTCTCTTCCTATGCACTGGCATGTCATAAAAGAACACATCAAGCAAAGGCCAATACATAGCATAAGCAATTTCTTGCAATTTTTCGTGTTGGAAACATAGAGAGGTGGAGATATAGTTCCTCTCTCATAATAATTACAAGTAGGAGCAGCAAGCACATGCATATTATATTCATCGAAATGATCATGTGCCACGGTAAAAGGCAACCTATCAACATAATCCTTAATAAGAGCAAATTTCTCCGATATAGTGTAGTTTGGAGAATTCAAAAAGATAATAGGACTATCATGTGTGGGTGCAGTAGCAACAATTTCATTCTTAACATAAGGAACTATAGCAAGTTCATCTACGTAAGCATAATTCACATTAGCATCTTGGCCACAAGCATAGCA
Organism: Triticum aestivum; assembly: GCF_018294505.1. Classification (NCBI taxonomy): domain Eukaryota; kingdom Viridiplantae; phylum Streptophyta; class Magnoliopsida; order Poales; family Poaceae; genus Triticum; species Triticum aestivum. The sequence goes on from NC_057799.1 coordinate 220,392,923, forward strand.
AGCATCAATTTCATCAAAAAGGGATATTTCAAAAGAATCAACGGGATCATAGCAATTATCATAGCAATCATCCTTCGGTAAGAACGAAGGGACATTAAAAAATAGATGAGTTGAAGAGTTACTCTCATTAGAAGGTGGGCACAGGTGATCAATCCGCTCTTCCTTCGCTTGTTCTTCGCTCTCCTCATCATCATTTTCATCCAATGAGCTCACAGTTTCATTAATTTCTTCATCCATGGACTCCTGCAAAATATTAGTCTTCTTGGACAGCGGGGACTTTCTCAATAAACGCATTGATATCGGCATTGTATTTATAATTTTCATAGCAATATTTAAGGATGGCAAAATTTTCAGGTCTATAAACATCATCATCAAAAGCTTCATCCTTTTCAAACAAAGATTCAATTTCATAAGCACCCTTAAAAGCAACAAATTCTTCTATTCGTTCCACATCATAGTAATCATATCTACCATTAGCATAAGAAGCTAAGGTTTCATAATTAAATTTGCATGAAAAGGAAGGTGTGGAGCTTTCATCCTAGAGCAACAAGTATAATCATATCTCTGGCATAAATTCCAAGCATACCAATGCAACATATCAATTTGATCCCATAATAGTTTCCCTTTTTGTGTCAAGCGATAATCCCTAAAGTATTCATGTTGATCCAACGTGTCTCCCATTATCATGTTGAATGGGGTTTTCTTAGGATTATCAAAGTAATGTTTAATATTTTTCACATAACAAACATCGAGGGTTTTAGGAGGTTCCCATCTCCATGAGTAGCAAGTACCACTAATATTTTTGGTGTTTCGTGTTCCATATCCATAACTAAAGATAGAGAACAACTTAGAATAGAAAATAAAAACAACTTAGTGATAAAGAAAACAAGCACACACGAGAATATTCACCCCACGCTATTACTCCCCGGCAACGGCACCAAAAAAAGGTCTTGATAACCCACAAGTATATGGGATTGTTTGTAGCCTTTTTCGATAAATAGGAGTGTCGAACCCAACGAGGAGCTAAAGGTAGAACAAATATTCCCTCAAGTTCTATCGACCACCGATACAACTCTACGCACACTTGATGTCTGCTTTACCTAAAACAAGTATGAAACTAAAAGTACTTTGCGAGAATAAAACTACGAATAAATTGCAAGGTAATAAAAGTAGATAACTTTTGTCAACGAGAAAGTCATTTGTCCCTAGGTGATCGATAACTAAATCGGTGATCATTGTTGCAATTTTATATGAGCGAGAGGCATCAGCTAACATGCTTTCTCTATTTGGATCATATGCACTTTGCTGGGAAACGTTGCATGGAAAACAAAAAAAATTCTACGCACACGCAATGATCTATCCATGGAGATGCATAGCAACGAGGGGGAGAGTGCGTCTACATACCCTCATAGACCGAAAGCGGAAGCGTTTGACAACACAGTTGATGTAGTCGAACTCCTTCTAGCTCCGACCGATCAAGCACTGAACGTACGGCACCTCCGAGTTCTGCACACGTTCAGCTCAGTGACGTCCCTCGCCTTCTTGATCCAGCAAGGTGTCGAGGTAGTAGATGAGTTCCGTCAGCACAACGGCGTGGTGACAGTGATGGTGAAGTGACCTTGCAGGGCTTTGCCTAAGCACCGCAAAAATATGACCGGGGTGTAAACTGTGAAGAGGGGCGCCACACACGGCTAACAATTGATGTTGTGTGTTCTAGGAGCCCCCCCTCACATATATATAGGTGGGAGAGGAGGAGAGGCAGCCAGGGGGCGCCCCAAGTAGGATCCGAATCCTACTTGGGGTTTCCCCAAGTGGCGCCCCCAATTCCTTTTTCCACCGGAGAAGAAAGGGAAGGGGAAGAAAGAAAGGAAGGGGCGCTGAACCCCCCTTTTTCCTTCTCCACTTCGGCCACATGCCATAGGGGGGGCGCCACCCCTTGTGGGATGGTGTGCTCCCCTCTCATGGCCCACATGGCCCATATATTCCCCCCCGGGGGGGTTCCGATAACCCCTCCGGTACTCCGATAAATACCCTATACACTCCGGAACACTTCTGGTGTTGGAATACTATCATCCTATATATCAATCTTTACCTCTCGGCCATTTCGAGACTCCTCGTCATGTTTGTGACCTCATACGGGACTCCGAACAACATTCGGTCACCAAATCACATAACTCATATAATACAATATCGTCATCGAACATTAAGCGTGCGGACCCTATGGGTTCGAGAACTATGTAGACATGACCGAGACACCTCTCCAGTCAATAACCAATAGTGGAAGATGCATGCTCATATTGGCTCCTACATATTCTACGAAGATCTTTATCAGTTGAACCATTATGACAACATACGTTATTCCCTTTGTCTATCGGTATGTTACTTGCCCGAGATTCGATCGTCGGTATCTGCATACCTAGTTCAATCTCGTTACTGGCAAGTTTCTTTACTCGTTCCGTAATACATCACCTCGTGACCAACTCCTTAGTCATTTGCTTGCGAGCTTACGATGTGTATTACAGAGAGGGCCCAGAGATACCTCTCCGATACTTGGAGTGACAAATCCTAATCTCGATCTATGCCAACTCAACAAACACCTTCGGAGATACCTGTAGAGCATCTTTATAATCACCCAGTTACGTTGTGACGTTTGATAGCACACAAGGCATTCCTCCGGTATCCGGGAGTTGCATAATCTCATAGTCGAAGGAATATGTATTTGACATGAAGAAAGCAATAGCAATAAAACCGAACAATCATTATGCTAAGCTAACGGATGGGTCTTGTCCATCACGTCATTCTCCTAATGATGTGATCCCGTTTATCAAATGACAACTCATGTCAATGGTTAGGAAACCCTAACCATCTTTGATCAACGAGCTAGTCTAGTAGAGGCTCACTAGGAACACGGTGTTTGTTTATGTATTCACACATGTATTAAGGTTTCTGATATATTAATACAATTCTAGCATGAATAATAAACCTTTATCATGAATAAGGAAATATAAAATAACAACTTTATTATTGCCCCTAGGGCATATTTCCTTCACACTTATGATTGGAACTCTAGCAAGCATCCGCAACTACTAAAGATCATTAAGGTCGTGAAATCCAACGATAGCATTAAGTATCAAGTCCTCTTTATCCCATACGCAATGACCCCCAAACTCGGGTATGTGTATTCTGTCACTCACGCCACCCACCATAAGCGAACCATTAACGTATTGCAACACCCCACAGCGGGGATCCCTCCGTTTGCGCGACACTAAGGGCATCGTAGGACAGCACCAAAATAAAATATACAACTCAAACCAGTCATGATCATCTATCAACCCATAGGACAAAACGGATCTACTCAAACATCATAGGATAACCACATATCATTGGGAAATAATATATAGTGTTGAGCACCATGTTTAAGTAGAGATTACAGCAGGGAGAAGGGGTGTTACACCGCTGCATAGAGGGGGAGAAAGTTGGTGTTGACGGTAGCAAGATTATTGATGTAGATCGTCGTCACGATCCTTGCCCCGGCAGCGCTCCGGCGCCACCGGGAGAGAGGGGGAGAGAGCCCCCTCCTCCTTCTTCTTCCTTGGCCTCCCCCCTAGATGGGAGGAGAGTTCCCCCTCTGGTCCATGGCCTCCATGGTGGCAGAGGGGAAGGAGCCCCTCCTAGATTTGATATATCCCTCTGTTCTCTTCTGTTTCGTGTTCTTATTTTCTGGCCGAAAACCGTTTCTTATATTCTCGGAGATCCGTAACTCCGATTGCGCTAAGATTTTAACACGGTTTTTTCGGATATAAGCTTCCTTGCGCCCGAAGTAGAGCTCCAACTGACGTACGAGGTGAGCTCAACCCACCACCGCGCGAATGGCCCCTTGGGCGTGTCCAGGTGTCTTGTGGTGGCTGTGTGTCCCCGTTTGCATTGATTCCAAGTCCCAAAAATCACATATATTCTGAAATAATTATCCGTAAATTTTTCTCGTGTTTGGACTTCGTTTGATATGGATATTCTGCGAAACAATAAACATGCAAAAAAATAGGAACCGGCACTGGGCACTGGATCGATGCGGCTACTGCTAGATGCGGCATGAAACAATCAAAATTTATAGATACGACGGAGATGTATCACGTACGCGAGTAGTTCCTTGAAGGTAAAGTCTGATTTGATCGTTTTTTGTAACGCGACTACGTCGATCCGTTCTTTGGCCATGAACTCTCTGAGCTGCGTATGACGGCCACCGTGGCACAACCCCGGATATTCCAGAACATGTAACACATTTAAATGATACAGTTACGAAGGCGAACTCCCCGTGAGCTCACCGCTTGAGCCACACGTTTCCGAGCCGGAGCAGGGCTGGAAGAAGGGAGCGCAGAAGCCTCCCCAGCTTCTGCCCCCCTCGTCGGGCCCAAGTCCAGCACCAACCTCTACGGGTACTATGGACATAACCGGCTCTGCCATGCATCTAGCAGTAGCCACATTGGTCGCAGCCTGCGCCTCTTCGCGCGCACGCACCAGAGAGATAATGTCTCTGTGAGAAACCTCAACCGCAACGCCGCTATCATCTAAAATCCTAGCCAAATGGTCGTCCGTAAAAGCATTTAGAATTCTGAAAGAGGGTAGTGGGTTACCTAAGGTTTCCATGTTCTTGTCGGCAAGGCGGAGCTTGGCACTCTCCATGGACAACATCTCCCCAAGCTTGGCCTTGGCCCATTTGTACACGAAGTGCGTCAAGTTTTTCCCGTTATGCTCTCAAATCCTTACAACTCCTTATAGGGGTCATATAATGACACCATGCCAAGTTTCTACTTTTTTCCATTCTCGTTTGCATGTTATTTTAAACCGAAGAGCATTTTCCCCCTTTTAATGGCCAAAAAATCAATTAATACTTTAAAAATAGCACATCAACTCAAAAAGTGGGCAAATTTAAGAATGTCACTTGAATGGTGTGTATTAAACACGTAAAAAGTTTGAAGGGTACATTATGTAAAAAAAATTAAGGCTATGTGGAAGGCTGCAGTTTTCGATCGAAATCTTGATACTTCGCTTGAGAGTGTTCAGTTTGTACATGAAGTGCATCAAGTTTTCTCCAACTCTCAATTTTTTACCACTCCCTATAGTGCCAATTTTCAACCTTTTTGGTTCTCATTTGCATGTTCTTTTGAACCAAGAGCATTTTGCTCTTTTAATGGCCAGAAAAACAATTATTGTTTCAAAAATAGTGAACTAACTCAAAAAGTGGCAAATTTTGAGCATGACACTTTAAATGGTCTGTATTAAACATAAAAAAAGTTTGGAGGGGAAATGATGTAAAAATGAGTTCTATGTGGAAGGCGGCGGTTTCCGTTCAAAACCCTGATACTTTGCGAGAGAGTGTTCAGATTGTACACGAAGTGCATCAAGTTTTCCCGTAACTCTCTCATATTTTTTGCCATACCTATAGGGGTCATATAATGGCACTATGCCAAGTTTCAACTTTTTCCATCCTTGTTTGCATCTTATTTTGAACCGAACATGAAAAATATGTGGCAGCGCGACAACTAACACTTAGCAGTTGCGGGCATTTCATAGTGCACACCATTTCAACAACTCACCCTCACTTGATCGATTTGACGGTTCTCTCAATTTAGATACATTAAAACTGAGCATCCTTTCAGCCCTCTCAGGCTATCAATATTTCTAATCGTTAGATCGTCACTTTTAGTCGTTTTTGGCCGTCGGATTCGCTGTTAGTCCCACCTAAATCTCGTCCGCAGGCTCACTCGTGCGTCAGGCTGCGCTGGCCTTTTCGGGCTGCTGTTCCGGTGGCTTTTTGGGGTGTCTCACATTCAATTGGGTCTACTGGCCTAATGGGCCTTTTCTACCATCCTGGCCTTTTCTATCATCTTATCCAACACAACGCACGGGGTGAAACGCAACACACGAACCCTAAACCACGTTCGCGACCCTGCTCTGGCGCGGCGGAGCGACCGCATACTCCAATCCATCCACTCCTGATTCGGTTGCTTCCAAAAACATGTCCCGATTAGAGGCACGGCGAGAGTGACAGCATCGAATCCATCCACTCCGGATCTGAGGCGCAGAGAGGATCCAGTCCATCCAGTCTGTCCTGATTCGAGGTGCGGCGGACCGACTGCATCGAATCCATCCAGCCCGCATTCGAGGCGCGGAGAGGAGCCAATTCATCGAGTCCGTGAATCGCCGTCCGGCTGTTCGTCTCTTGAAACTGCTACCGTGTGTTTGAAGGAAGTAATCACTCTTCAGTTTCTCTCCAAACATTCATGGCGGATGATGTGCGCCCCTCGCGGTCATTAATGGATGCCTGGCTCTTTGTTTCTCATTCTTCCGCTGTGTATATATACTTCCTTTACGCTCACTCTTCTAACCACGGCGACAGAACATCCATCAGCATGGTGCTCTTCTAGGTTCCCCTCTATCTTTATTTTTTATCATCCATGTACGATTTGCTTCTTCCACCCAACGATTACATTGTATTCTCCCAATCTAATTTTGTACAGGTGTTGTTCAAACTGGGAGATGGTCGATTGATTCGGCCAGATATTGGAAACTGGTTCTCGCTTTTTCTTCCTGAATTTCTTCAGGTGATAGTTCTAATGGCTTCTGTACAGGTAATTACTTCACTTGGACTGCCAGATTTTATCAATTCATGTTTTACCATCCATGTTTTTACAGCATAGAAGATTACTCATATATCCGTGTTATTCACACCATGGTTCTTCTATTTGTTGCCGTACGCAACAGGTTAAGTGGAACAGTGTAGTTATATGCGCAAAAGAATGTAGCCATACTGTTATAGAGGGGGCGGGTGAAGCCTCAATATCTTCTTCTATTCTGAAGTGAGCAAAGCCCAATAATCTTACTGATATTTGAAAGTATGTGTGTGGATTTTCAAGACACGGTGCAGGCTTTGCATAATTCCAAGTATAAGGTGAGTTTCTTTCTAGATTAATATTGTGAGCAGAATTTGAATCAAGGTGCAAGGAACTCCAATTCGAGATACCTCAGATCCATGCCTAAAACTGAAACCTATCAGTTCTTGACAAGCTAATACTTAACAATTTGCTCATGTTTTCTCGCCTTCCATGTAAATGCAACCTTTATCTTGAGGGATGTTCATGTGCGGGTCTTTCTAACTTACATAATTGATTTTTTATCGATTATGATTGATGGAACCACCAACTAATAAAATGGGGAGAAATGCCTCTATTTTTTTCCATAGCAAGCACGAATGGGTAGCAAAAATAAGTTATCTAGTGTTCAGTTGCACATAAATCTAAATAGTAGTAACTGATATCCCTCTTCTATTTTCTCCATACCATGCACCAATGGGTAATAAAAATATCCATCAAATTTGCATGAACAGTGTTATGTTCCCATCAATAAAGATTTCACCATTGGAGGCAAAACAATCAGGCAATATAATAGTACGGTACAATGGACCTATTCCAGCTACACAACCAAAAGAATAGTTTGCTATTGCGCTTGCAGATTTAGCTTCACTGCAGGCATAATGCAGCTTAATTAGAAAACATACCTACCTACTAGGAGTCAGACTGGCTGTCGGGTGGTTGTTGCGACATATGCCAAGGGATGGCTTATCATTGTGGGTGCCAATAAAACGTCGCCGGTGCCTGGAAACGGGATGAGGCGAAGACATGCACGCCGGCGGATCTTACCCAGATTCGGGGCTCTCCGAGGAGATAACACCCCTAGTCCTGCTCTGCGGGGTCTCCGCATGATCACTAGATCGGGAAAGGTAGCTACAATCGCTCCTAGAGCTGTTTGGGTTCAAGGGAGAAGAAGAACAAGGCTAGCTCTTGCTTCTCTCTATCTATGGTGTGTGTGCGCGCTATGCTTAGAAGCCAACTATGCTCAGAGGCCAACCCTTTGCATGGGTGCTCCGGGGGGTTTATATAGGCCTACCCCCGGGGGTACAACGGTAATCCGACTGGGAGCTGGTCCCAGCCGTCAGTGTCTACGCTTGCCGGCTTCTCCGCCGGCAATTGGGCCCCGCCGGCTGGTGGGTCCCGCCGGCTGCCGGCTTCTTGGTCGACAGGCCGGCCCCACCGCCTAGGGTCTTGTCGGCGGCTGCTTACTGTAGCCTCGCCTCTGATGACGAGGGCTTTGTCGAGGTAAGCGTGGCTACAGTGGGCCGCCTTGGGGGCCCTCACTGTAGCCTTACCTCGTCTTGTCTCCTTAATGGGGCTCCTGCTTCGAGGAAGGGGGTAGCCGGCTTCTGGGAGCCGGCTACGCCCCTGGCCGACTGGGAAAGGCCGGGCCGCCTCCACGCCTCTCTCTGGCTGAAGGGGCCCGCCGCCCGTGGGCCGTACGGGAGTCTGTCGTGGATGACGTCGAGGCTAGCATGGCTACAGTGCCGAGCCGCACGGGAGACGGCCGTCCCGTACGGCCTCCTGTAGCCATGCCCGCCTCGGGCTTCGGGGGTAGTGGGCCGCACTGTGGCCACACCCCGTCTTGTCGCCGTTATGTGGGAACAACTTTGGTGGTTGTGGTCTTGGCCGGCTCCTAGGAGTCGGCGTCCTTCTTGGTCGGCTTCTTGGACTCGGCCACCCCGTAGTCGTCCTGGGGAGGGGTTGTTTGAGGCTGGGTTGCCTTCCGGGAGTCGGCTTCAGAGGTAGCCGGCCAGGGAAGGCGGCCCTAATGCTTGGAGTGCTTGAAGGCCCAAAGGCCTGATAATTTTTCTGAAGAACCAGGGGTAGTCGGTTAGGCTACCCGTGGCCATTTACTCCGACAGTAGTCCCCGAAGCTGATTGGGCTTCGAGGTGGAGTAGGGGTTGAGAAGCTCGATCAGCTTCCTATCTTGACAAGCCGGCAGCTGGGAGCCGGCCTAGGTCAGGCGCGCCGCCTGAGTCGAAATCTTCTGGAGTCGGAGGGCGGGAGCCGCGGGCATCGGGCCGCGGGCCGGCCACTGGCCGTCTGCGAACCACGTGGCCGGAAAGCCTGCCAGCCCACGCGCGTGACGGGACGTCGCCGCAGGGAGGGGGCCCGCCACGTCCGCGCCCCGGCCCAGGCGCGGATCCTTTGTATCCCGAAACCGCCCGCACGTCCAGTGCGGCAGTTTCGGCTCGCATTTATGCGCAATAATCGCGAGACGTGGGGGAGTGGGCGCAGTTAATCCCACGTCTCCCCCCACGTCCGGCTCTTCGGCCTTGCCTCGCGAGGCTATAAGTAGGGGGAGGTGGAGGGCGGCAGGCCCTCGCACGCTCCTCCTACTTCCACCGTCTTCTTGTGTCGTTGCAGTCCCCGGGCCGGGTTCTGAAGTCCCCGGGCCGGGTGCCACTACGGCTGTCCCCGGGCCAGTTGTCGAAGTCCCCGTGCCGCCTGCGGGATTTCTCCAGTCGGATCCGGCTGTATCTGGCGCAGGCGGTACGAAGATGGAATCCGACTCTGGAGACGGCTTGATGGACGGCTTGAGGAGGCGCTGCAGGGAGACGCCAGTCGGTATGGCTTGTCGGGTGGAGCCGATCCGTGCTAGGGCATCTTCTTGGTCGTTGTCGGCCCTTGGCACGTGAAGGAACTCGCACCCTTCGAAGTATCCGCTTATCTGCGGGACGAGGAAACGGTAGCTCGCCATGTTCGCGTCCTTGGCGTCTCAGTCGCCAGACGATTGCTGGACCACCAAGTCTGAGTCGCCGTAGCACAGGATCCGGCGTATGCCAAGTTCTTTGGCTAGCCGGATCCCATGTACGAGCGCCTCGTACTCGGCCACGTTGTTGGAGGCGGCGAAGTGGATCTGCAGCGTGTACTTGAGCTTGTCGCCTTTGGGAGAGGTGAGGACGATGCCGGCTCCCAAGCCGGTGCGCATCTTGGACCCGTCAAAGTGCATCCGCCAATGGGTAGAGTCGGGAGCCGGTGGTAGGTACTGGGTCTCGGCCCAGTCGACGAGGAAGTCGGCCAATGCTTGCGACTTGATGGCGGTGCGGGGTTGATAGAAGATCGTGTAGGGCGCCAATGCAATGGCCCATTTGGCCACCCGGCCGGATGCATCCCGGCTGCCTATGATCTCGGCAAGCGGGGCAGTGCATACGACCGTGATGGGGTGCTCCTGGAAGTAGGGCTTCAGTTTCTTGGCAGCGAAGTACACTCCATAGCACATCTTCTGGTAGTGCGGGTAGTTTTGCTTTGAGCTGGATAGTACTTCGCTGAGATAGTAGACCGGCCTCTGGACTAGCTGGGCTTGGCCTTCCTTCGGGCGCTGGACTACAACAACAGTGCTGACGACTCGGCTAGTCGCGGCGATGTAGAGGAGCATGGGCTCCTTCTCAGTCGGCGCAGCCAGGACAGGCGGAGTGGTCAGCATTTTCTTCAACTCATGGAAGGCCTGGTCGGCTTGATCATTCCACTCAAAGTGAGTGGACTTCTTCATGAGTCGGTACAAAGGGAGAGCCTTTTCTCCCAGTCGGCTGATAAAACGGTTCAGGGAGGCTAAGCAGCCGGTGAACTTCTGCACATCTCGCAGCTTGGTGGGAATCTCCATCCTCTCGATGGTCTTGATCTTGACGGGGTTGCACTCAATGCCGCGTTCGGAGACCAAGAAGCCTAGCAGCTGGCCGGCTGGCACTCCGAACAACGCACTTCTCAGGGTTGAGCTTGATCTGGAATCGGCGCAAGTTGGCGAATGTTTTTTTCAGGTCTTCCAGCAAGGTACCGCGCTTTTCTGTCTTCACCACAATGTCGTCTACGTAGACGTGGGCATTTCTGCCGAGTTGTTTCAAGAGACATTTCTGCATGCAACGCTGAAAAGTGGCACCGGCATTTCTCAAGCCGAATGTCATTGTCAGGTAGCAGAAAGCTTCAAAGGGTGTGATGAAGGCAATCTTCAGGCGGTCAGCCGGGTCCAACTTGATTTGATACCCTGAGTATGCATCCAAAAAACTTAACAGCTCGCATCCGGCTGTGGAGTCTATCACTTGGTCAATCCGTGGCAGAGCAAACGGATCCTTTGGGCAGGCCTTGTTCAGACTAGTGTAGTCTATACACATACGCCACTTGTTATTCTTCTTTAGAACCAGAACTGGGTTGGCAAGCCACTCTGGAAAGAACACTTCCATGATAAAGCCGGCGGCAAGGAGCCGGGCTATCTCTTCTCTTACAATTCTTCGCTTCTCTTCTGACAGTCGGCGGAGGGGTTGCTTGACCGGCTTCGCATCAGCTCGGACATGTAATTTGTGCTCGGCGAAATCCTTCGGGACACCCGGCATGTCCTTTGGGGACCATGCAAAGATGTCTCGATTCTCACGGAGGAAGTCGACGAGCTCGCCTTCCTATTTACTGTCCAAGTTCGTCCCAATGACAGCGAACCTCTCCGGGTTCTCCGGGTTCAGAGGTATCTTCTTCGTCTCTTTGGCAGGCTGGAAGGAGCCCTGCGCATCACAATCCTTGGGGTTGGGGGACAAGGCCGGCTGCTTGCCGGCCATGGCCACAACCTGTTCCAACATCTTCTTCTCTTCTGCCACCACGAGGGACTCGGCCAGCCGGCTACTAGCCATGGCGCACTCGATGGACTTCTTGTAGTCGCCGGCTACCGTGATGATCCCCTTCGAGCTCGGCATCTTCATCTTCAGGTAGGCGTAGTGGGGCACAACCATGAACTTGGCCAAAACAGGTCGGCCAAGCAGTGCATGATAGGGGCTCTCCAAATCCACTACCTCGAACCATATTGCTTCCCGGCGGAAATGATCTTTGTCTTCGAAGAGAACATCTATTTTGATCTTGCCGATTGGAGAGCAAGACAGGCCGGGAACGATACCATGGAAGACGGTGCGGCTCGGCATGAGCTGCTTCGCTTTGATGTTCAGCTTCTCCATGGTGTCGCGGTACAGTATGTTGATACTGCTTCCGCCGTCTATCAGGACGCGGGAAAATCTGGCAGCTCGCCTCTCCGTCGCGAGGGTGACGTCCAAGACCATTGCATAGGAGCCAGGCGAAGGCATCACCTCTGGGTGGTCGGCCTGGCTCCAGCTGATTGGCTTTTCTGACCAGTGCATGAACTCGGCGGTGCTAGAGGCGACTGCATTCACTTCTTGGTGTTGTCGGCGTCGGCTACGCTTGTCGTCAGCTTGACTAGTGAAGACGACGTAGGCGGCGTGCTCTTCGGGAAATTCGTCTTGGATGGCGCCGACTGCCGGCCGGGCCGCCGGCTGCTGGGGGGCTGGAGGCGGCGGGCCGGGAGGCGGAGGCGGCAACATCCCTTCGCCCTTGGTGATGCGGGTGAGCCAGTGGCATTTCCGGGTTGTGTGGTTGGACGGCTTCGCGCCGCTGTGGAACTTGCAGGGGGCATCTAGAGCCTGCTCGTAGGAGAAAGACGGCTGCCAAGGCGGCCGGCCACCCTTCTTCTTGGGAGCGGGCCGATCTTCGGGCTGCTCATCTTTAACTGTGGCCACCTGCCGACTGGAGGAAGTCGGCATGGGGCCCTTGCGCTTGTGGTCGTTCTGGTAGGGGCGCCGATTAGGGTCGCCAGCCGGCGTCTTGGGAGCTGGAGCAATCACTTTCCCCGAGGCGTCCATTCGGAGCTCGGTCTTCATTGAGGAGTCGGCAGTGGCGTATTTGTCGGCGATGACCAGCAACTCATCGAGGGTAGCCGGCTCGTCGCAGAGGAGTCGATGCTTGAGGAGGGTGCCCTCTCGGCACCCGGCGGTGAAGTACTCGATGGCCTGGACCTCGTGCACTCCCTCGCAAGAGTTGCGGAGCTCGGCCCATCGCGTGAGGTAGTCGCGGGTCGACTCATTGCCCCTGGACGCAGAGGGAGAGCTGGCGAGGCTTGGGAGGCCGCTTGTAGGTGCTGGTGAAGTTGCGGACGAAGACTTCGGTGAAGTCCAGCCAACTGTTGATGCTGTAGGGCTTGAGGCTGTTGAGCCATGTGCGTGCCGTGCCTTGCAGCATGAGGGGGACATACTTCACGGCGACGCGCCGATTACCGTTGGCTATGCTGACGGCCGTGGAGTAGTCGATGAGCCAATCTTCCGGCTTCACCGAGCCGTTGTACTTGGGCGTGTCTCTGGAGAGCGAGAACCCTTTGGGGAAGGGCTCGTCGCGGATGCGGGGGCCAAAGCATGGCGGGCCGACATCGTCTTTTTCTTCCAACGCCAAGGATCGAGCAAGGCGGTCGATCCTGTGGCGGGCGTCATTCTCGCCGACTCCTTCTCGGCGGCCGAGTCGGTCGCCAAGAGTCGGATGTGTGATGGGCGGCGGAGTGAGGCGTCTTTCTCTTCGAGGCGGGGGAGGAGGCAGGTTTCCTTGGTGTTCTACTGCTCGACGGCGGCCTTCCGCGTCGCGCTCGATGGTGATGCGAGTCCGGCTGCGGCTGGCAGCCGGCTCCTTGTCTTTCTTCTGGCGCGCGCCGCTCGCAGTCGGCGAGCGGGACGTCGCGGCGTGCTCCCGGCGCGGGGATGACTATCAGCACGGGCGCCGGCTTCGTGCCGTTCTGCAGCCGCGTCGATCAGCTGCTGGATCCGTCTTGTCATGTAGGGGAGCTCGTCGGCTCCCAGCCCATTGAGCTCTTCTGCGGCCGCCTGAGCGGCTCGCAGATTCTCAAGCGGGGTGGCGTAGACGGGGCGATCTGCCCCCAGCATGCTGGCGACAGCCGCGCCGTGCTTCTGGACGAAGCCGGCTCGGCTCGGGCTGCTAGGCGGCGGCGTGCCGAAGGCGGCGCGGTCGACTTCGCGCTGGTGGGCCTCAGTGAGGCATCTCATGGAGGCTATCTTCTGGCCCTCCGCGATGAGGGCGAGGCGACGCGCCTCCAGGGTCTCGGCGTCGGCATCGGCCGGGATGGGGACGGAGAGGTCATGCATTGTCGCTTGCAGGGCGTCGTGGGCGTTCTCGCCCGAGTTGGCGACGTGGCTGATGACCAGCACTTCGGTGACAGCGCTGCCGCCGCTGTCAGCTCGAAGGAGGGGGTCGTCGAAGACCACCAGGTCGGAGGGGTAGGCGTCGAGCGATGCTGTGTCGGAGTCGATGAGCATCGGGTCGGTGGAGCCGACCGACTCCATGTCTGCAGCAGGCTCGCTGGAGACGTGGAGTTGGTCGAGGAGGCTGACGAGGCGGCTCTCGGGGTAGTCGGTGCCTGCATCGGACGCAGGCTCGTCGGAGATGCGAGTCTCGCCGAGCTGATCAGCGAGGCAGCTCGCCGCGCAGGCGTCGTCGACGCCTTGCAGCGCGTCGTGGCAAACGCTATCGGGCGCAGCAGGCTGGCTGCGCTCGCGGGGGAGGAAGAGGGTTCCCGTCCAGAACAGGTCTCCGGACGACGGTGCACCTGGCCCCACGGTGGGCGCCAATTGTCGGGTGGTTGGTGCGACATATGCCAAGGGATGGCTTATCATTGTGGGTGCCAATAAAACGTCGCCGGTGCCTGGAAACGGGATGAGGCGAAGACATGCACGCCGGCGGATCTTACCCAGATTCGGGGCTCTCCGAGGAGATAACACCCCTAGTCCTGCTCTGCGGGGTCTCCGCATGATCACTAGATCGGGAAAGGTAGCTACAATCGCTCCTAGAGCTGTTTGGGTTCAAGGGAGAAGAAGAACAAGGCTAGCTCTTGCTTCTCTCTATCTATGGTGTGTGTGTGCGCTATGCTTAGAAGCCAACTATGCTCAGAGGCCAACCCTTTGCATGGGTGCTCCGGGGGTTTATATAGGCCTACCCCGGGGGTACAACGGTAATCCGACTGGGAGCTGGTCCCAGCCGTCAGTGTCTACGCTTGCCGGCTTCTCCGCCGGCAATTGGGCCCCGCCGGCTGCCGACTTCTTGGTCGACAGGCCGGCCCCACCGCCTAGGGTCTTGTCGGCGGCTGCTTACTGTAGCCTCACCTCTGATGACGAGGGCTTTGTCGAGGTAAGCGTGGCTACAGTGGGCCGCCTTGGGGGCCCTCACTGTAGCCTTACCTCGTCTTGTCTCCTTAATGGGGCTCCTGCTTCGAGGAGGGGGTAGCCGGCTTCTGGGAGCCGGCTACGCCCCTGGCCGACTGGGAAAGGCCGGGCCGCCTCCACGCCTCTCTCTGGCTGAAGGGGCCCGCCGCCCGTGGGCCGTACGGGAGTCTGTCGTGGATGACGTCGAGGCTAGCATGGCTACAGTGCCGAGCCGCACGGGAGACGGCCGTCCCGTACGGCCTCCTATAGCCATGCCCGCCTCGGGCTTCGGGGTAGTGGGCCGCACTGTGGCCACACCCCGTCTTGTCGCCGTTATGTGGGAACAGCTTTGGTGGTTGTGGTCTCGGCCGGCTCCTAGGAGTCGGCGTCCTTCTTGGCCGGCTTCTTGGACTCGGCCACCCCGTAGTCGTCCTGGGGAGGGGTTGTTTGAGGCTGGGTCGCCTTCCGGGAGTCGGCTTCAGAGGTAGCCGGCCAGGGAAGGCGGCCCAAATGCTTGGAGTGCTTGAAGGCCCAAAGGCCTGATAATTTTTCTGAAGAACCAGGGGTAGTCGGTTAGGCTACCCGTGGTCATTTACTCCGACACTGGTTCCTGTGGCTTTTTGATAAAAGGAGAGACAACAGCTAGGAGCTGCCTGTCGAGTCAAGGACTCTAATGTAGCTTTCATGCATCTTAATTTAGACTCCCCTCATTCTCAGTAGTCAGTAGATTGTGCTTTCATCTCTGAATTCATGACATTCTCATTATTTGCAGAATTTTTGGTTTTGTTCGTTTCCATTTGTAAGATGTTGATGTATGGGAAATGTATTATTTTCGGGCCAGATACACTTGGTTCAGTCTGGGGGCAGTGATGTCAGCAAATCATTGGAAGAGTTCAGTAAGTGCAGTCTGTATCTCATTCTTTTTCTTATAAGGGAAGGCATCACGGCATATAGTAAATAAGTGAAGACCATCGGACAGGCAACGTTGTTCTTTTCAGTGCTCTCCGCTGTGTCCGTGATCAGATTTATGTGCATAAAGATGTGCATTAACCTGTAACATGTGTTCATCACATAAGATCATCATAACAACCTTCCTTTTGGCAGGGGAGGGGCTATTTTAGTTATGACCTGAGGCACAACGAGCAGGAGGAGTTGGCCAACTGGAGTGCTAGATTCAGGGCAAGTTTGCCTAAGCACTTGATAAGGCCATAAGAAGATGCAATACAATGCCACGTAAAATTCATCGAGGAGCCGACGGAAAACTACGAGTACTGTGTGGTCCAAAATTAAGGGATAAAAATAAATGTACAGGTGGGAGAGCAGTTTACTATAGCGTCGTCCAAGCAAAAAAGAACCGAGAACCAGAACCGGAGGAAATAACCCCCACGTTCAGAATTCCACCGCAAGGAATCAAGATTGGGTCATTTCAGTTCCCATTGAATAAAGAAAAGGAAGGCACGTTACATGCTATAGATAAATGCATGCATGTGTAATTAAAAATGATTTTCTATTAGGAAGTTTCCTAGTGTAGTTAGGTTCCTTCGGTTAGTTAGGATTCCTATTTACTTTCCTAGTCCTAGTCATGCATGATTTGGTTTCCTGAGATATTCACGTTTGTTATTTGGCTTGCTGGAAGGGTCACGTTTGTTATTTGGCTTGCTGGAAGGGACGTGCATTGGCCATATAACGGCCAGGCTACGGCCATTGTATCAGATCAGTTTTGAGTTTATTCGTGAGTTATGAACAACACAGTAAAACGTCCATGTCCAGGTTTGGGGTGACTATATCTTGTGTATTATCTGTGATTTTCCCATCGTGGAAATTTGTTGGCGATGGAGGGTTGATCATCACATCGACGCCTACGTGCTGATCCAAGGGGATCATTATTTTTGTTCGTGTATTTTTGTACGCGGGTGAAAATTATTCTTGGAGGTTGCGAGGAGAACAGGGGGATGGACTGTTAATCAAGCATCGTCGTGAAAGATCGGACCGTCTATATGCACGAATTAGGGTCTCGCTAGTTCGTGCCTCATCAAGTGGTATTCAGAGCTAAGGTTAGTCACGGCGATTTAATTTGCAATATTGTCTGCGGAGACGAGTATCGACATGTTGAGCAAGAACATATTGATGGAGGAAGGCATTGGTGAGGTCATTCTTTTTCACAGTTGTGAACGAACGACGTGTCAATTTGACGATCGATAAGACTACTGCAGTCAACATGGTTAGCATCAAGGTGGTGGAAAAATTGGGACTGAAGATGACATCTCTTGAAAGACCATACACACTGAAGTGGTTCAAAGGTGAAATCCACATCACACATCAGATTTTGCTAATTTTTACTTTGGGGAAATATCGTTGTGCGGAATTTTTTCACGTTTGTCCTATGCCCATGGTGTCATGCCATCTGCTGCTTGGGAACCCATGGTGCAAACGTGTTGGGGCTGTTCGGAATTCAAAAAAAATACTTACTCTGTATTATGGAAAGGCCAACACATCTGTTTTATTCCTATGCCAGTGGATGTGTTCATGGCAGATTGGATAGGCCGTTTGCAGAAAAGAAGAGAAGAGCAAGAAGAAATAGAGGAAGAAGTTGATGCACCGATGAAGGGTGTAAATCTTTTGGTGGAAAAGGTTCAGGGGGATGATGATGCAAAGGGGCAGCGATGGAGTGTTTTCAAAACGCAGTGTAAGATCAACAATTGTGCTTGCAAGTTGATAATTGATGGTAGTAGCTTTACAAATGTCATTAGCAAAGATCTTGTGCAGGTATTGGGTTTGTCCATGTGGCTCCACCCGCAACCACACCACGTGGAGTGGCTATACAACTCCGAAAAATTAAAGATCATACATAAAGTACGTGTGAAGTTTGGAGTTAGAGATTATATTGATAAGATGGACTGTGATGTTGTGCCGATGGAGGCGTGCCAGTTGCTATTGGGAAGACCATGGCAGTTTGATCATGATGCCGTTCATGCTGGAAGAACCAACACATACACATTTATGCATGACGGAAGGAAGCATATGCTGAAACCAATGGCGGACAACGCAATCAACATAGAACTACAAATTCCGGAAAAGGCGGAGCAGAAAATTGAGGATGATAAGGCCATAAGAAGATGCAATACAATGCCACGTAAAATTCATCGAGGAGCCGACGGAAAACTACGAGTACTGTGCGGTCCAGAATTAAGGGATAAAAATAAATGTACAAGTGGGAGAGCAGTTTACTATAGGGTTGTCCAAGTAAAAAAAGAACCGAGAACCAGAACCGGAGGAAATAACCCCACGTTCAGAACTCCACCGCAAGGAATCAAGATTGGGTCATTTGAGTTCCCATTGAATAAAGAAAAGGAAGGCACGTTACATGCTATAGATAAATGCATGCATGTGTAATTAAAAATGATTTTCTATTAGGAAGTTTCCTAGTGTAGTTAGGTTCCTTCGGTTAGTTAGGATTCCTATTTACTTTCCTAGTCCTAGTCATGCATGATTTGGTTTCCTGAGATATTCACGTTGGTTATTTGGCTTGCTGGAAGGGACGTGCATTGGCCATATAACGGCCAGGCTACGGCCATTGTATCAGATCAGTTTTGAGTTTATCCGTGAGTTATGAACAACATAGTAAAACGTTCAGGTTTGGGGTGATTATATCTTATGTATCATCTGTGATTTTTCCATCATGAAAATTTGTTGGCAACGGAGGGTTGATCATCACATCAACGCCTACGTGCTGATCCATGGGGATCATTATTTTTATTTGTATATTTTTGTACGCGGGTGAAAATTATTCTTGAAGGTTGCGAGGAGGAACAGGGAACGGACTGTTAATCAAGCATCGTCGTGAAAGATTGGGCCGTCTGTATGCACGAATTAGGGTCTCGCTAGTTCGTGCCTCATCAGCACTTTTATTAGTTCCGTTGATAATACCAGGACTGGAGAACTGAAAACCCTTGTAGATGCAAGAGATGTGCTATTAAACCAAAATTTTAAGTGCACAAACATAATACTATTACATAGTTTGCGTGGTCGATTTTCACATGATTTCTAACTTCCTAAATCAGATTTTTTTTTTGCAGGAACAAGATTGACAACTGCCTTTTGCATTGCACTCTTGATAAAGCTTTGAGCTCAAGGCCTTCAATATTTGTGAAGTTTTTCAGGAAGAAGATTGACTGTAGCATCTTGGAGTGCACTAATATTAATAAATAAACCCTTCAATATTTTTGTTGCCCAAAGGCTACAAGTTCTGTAATTTACCCAAGTACTTAGCATTTTCTCTACCCAAATCTCTACTCTTATAAAAAGCCGAGTTGGTGATGATTGTGTGCCTGCCATCCTTCATTTACAACCGTTCGATTTACATCCAACGCATCTGAGACAAACTATGTCAGTTTTGCAAAAAGAGCCAAGTACCCCACTCCTCGTTTGTAGATAACCCCCTGCCTCTCACGTTCAGCCATCTCTCCCTCTCACCTCATCTAGCCATCTCAGTTAAAAATAAGAAGGATCTGGAGAGGTCGCTGCTTTCGGCGCCCGTCTGCCCCCAACTCCTCTCATTCCTTCTCTCAGGCTGCATTGTCGACCACCACCACGACCCGCTCCTCCTCGCCATCTCCTCTGCTCCCCTTCCAAATCATCCTGAGTTACATTCATGGTGGTCTAGAAAAAATAAACAAAATCGATACTCAAAAAATAATTCTTAAAGATGATTTTTTGAAAGCACAAAGTGTTATTTCTTCAAAAGTTTTGGATGGTTGAACACTTGAACACTTTTGTTTGCAAAAGATTTTTTTTATCTATTTTGCCTACATTTACTATTCACCCGGATGCTTGTGAGCTCTAGAGAAGAAATAATATCCGAAGAAACCTATTGATATTTGTTACACATAAGATTACCCCCACATACTTTGTCAAATAAACAACTCCCGGATCAATGCATTTCAGTGTTCTATGCAACGCACGGGCATCTTACTAGTATGAGTGTAATGTTTCAGATCATATATTCCCAGTATTATTAAGACATCATGTATGTGAAGTTATTTGTGCTGTTCCAATGCTATTTTTTGCAAATCTCTGAACGTGCCCTTCCTTCTGTGATGTACTCATAAGTGTTTGGTAGATTTGAACATGCACTCATCTGAAAGCTCACTTGTTTCATTTAAGTTTTCACTATAACGATTTAGGGACCTTGAATCTGATTTGTCAAATGTAATCTTACATGAGAAAAAGCATGCTTCATTAGGAAAAAAATAAAGTTAATTTAAGCAACAGAACATTGATAACCAGACATATTTTCTCTTCGGTTGGTCCTCCATAGGAGCTTTTGTTTCTTTTATTAAAAAAATGACCAAAAACCCCTATGTGAAGCTATAGCTTCCTCCATAGGAGCTTTTGTTTCTTTTATTAAATGACCAAAACCCCCCTATGTGAAGCTATAGCTTAATGTGCGAACGAATTTACAATTGACGTGACAAATTTATTGCATCATCAACGGTTACAACTGCACATTGTACTCACAAAAACTGAAATCAAACACAATACTATAGTAATATATAAAGTCCTTCGCACGCCTGTGGACCAAGTATTATCAACTTCGTGGGAGACACTATCACTTTGTACTAACACACTATTATTTGTATAAACTAAGATGAACTCTATGTTTGTACATAAATTTCTAACACTCACATTGCATTCAAATTAGACGGGCGCGGCAAAGCGCGCCATCAACGATCTCATGTGTATGTACCCCTCTCCTCGCGCCCCGACCACCACGCTCGCCGCTATCACCGCAGTCACGAGGTGCTCCCCGGACCCCATGCGCTCGCTGTCGTTGCCCTCCGACGGCATTCCCGTGTGCCAACCCTTCTCTACTCTCGCCGTCGTCGCAACCAAGCATGTATCCTCCAGCACCGTGCCAGCATCGTAAGCCCTCCTCCTCCGTTCCGACTGTGTGCGATCTCCCAAGGTATTGCCGCCTATTTTCACATCCATGCGACTATATTGCGTAGGCATGTAAAGTGTAATTTGAAATGCCACACATGGGAGTTAGATGCTGCATTTTTTGCAATCTGATGCTTTTAGTGTTTTTGGGGTAGGTATTTGTTCCCTATATTTTGTGGGGTTGAAGTTATTTCATAAGAAGAGTCATGTCAAACTTCACTTTTGGGTTGCTTTCCTATTTCTGAAGCATTAAATGAATTTCTAGCTATAAAAATGAGAAAAATGCTTGTTGATTTTAAAAATAGATGTAAATGAAATTTGAAGAGGATGAAACTTGGCCTTGTTGATGTGACCCATAGAAAGTGTGCTACAAATTTTAGAGAGTTGCAGAAAAAATCTGATGCAATTCGCGTCGAAACTAAAGAGGGAAGTATCAAGGTTTTGAAGGGAAACTATCAAGTTTGAAGGGCAATTTTTTTTATCATTTCCCCTTGAAACTTTTGTATGTTGAATATACATCATCGCAAGTTACTTGATCAAATTTGAGACTATTCTGGGTTAATATGACATATTTAAGACATTTAATGGACATAAATCAAAATCAAACTACATTTACATTAGAAATGTCCAAATACTTGTGAAAACATACCATTTAAGTTCCTGGGTATGTATTTAGGTTATATATGCAAGTAAGAACTACACATTCATTAATTGGATATGCAATGCGCCTTCCTCGAGGTCATCTTTAGTTTCTAAACAACCTACATCATAGCATTTTTAGTTTTTTTTAAAGTTAACCACATACTCTACATTTTATGTAATGATACCATGCAAAGTTTCATAGGTTTCAGGCAACATTCAAATTTTCTAAAAATTGAAAAGCAATTTTACGTAACTATAATTGCATGTGTTTGAATTTTCACATATTTTAAAGTACCAAACTTTTTTTCATAAAACCTAAACACCATATTTATGTTTTTCTTCCAATATTTCAAAAAAATTAACAGTACTTGTAGTTAAATTTTGAATTACATCCAATTAAATACATATTTATTAATAACATATCTAAAATATGGGAAATAATGAAACCTACAAAGTTCACACCATTTTTCATACAATAACATGGTCATAAAAAATAACACATTAAAATCTCAAAAATGCAAGAAATTAAACAAAATACCTACATGTTTGAGCAGTGGTGGGCAAAGGTAGGTACCCAGCATTGATAAACGTCACAACTGCTGACGTGGGCCAAATCAGTGGCCAACTTACCAGTGGCGGGCGGACAGAAGGGCATGCCATTGCGGATCTAACTACTAGTGGCGGGCAGGCTAATGGCACCTACCACTAGTAGTGTTGGCCCACGGCTAACCCGCGCCCAGAAAACCAGTGGTGGGTGAGAAGTTGGGTCCCACTCGTAACTTAGTATTAGTGACCAATATTTTTTCCACCCGACACTGGTATCTAGACAAAATAGCAGCGGCGGGGCCCAGAGCCTGCCTGCCACTAATGTGACCCTACCTATAAGCAGGTTCCTAGTAGTGTTTTTTCGATTAGTGACGGTTCTCTGATTAGATTCTAGGAGAATACTAGGCTAGGTGTCACCCCACTTATGTTGAAATAACCAAGCCTGTATCAGATTGTTAGACATGAGTTCATCACAATCGCACAAGTCTTGGGCCAAGCAAATTAACATTGATTTCTTTCGGTAAGGACCAACTAGGGTATCTCCTCACATCGTGGAATGAATTGCACGCACATCTGAAGCTCATTCAACTGTCAAGCGAACCGGACAAACTTGCATCGGAATGAAAAGTTTACTGTCAATCCTTATATGAGGCAATTTCCCACAATGACGTTATGTCGATAATAAAAAAATGTAGAAGCTCATAATACCTCTTTGAGTGAAGATATTCTCTAACTTTTAAACGGGGGTGTGATCTTGACTAAAGATAACTTTGCGCGCCACAGTTGGCAAGGTAACAAGACATGTATCTTTTACCAACATGATGAGTTTATTAGACACCATTTTTAGTCTAATTTTGCTCGTGCAATGTGGGCCATAGTATATGTAGTTTTAAACCTTTACCCCTCCTCGTAGTGTGCATAATACATTCCACAATTGTTTGTGAGGTATTGGTGAACAATATTCTGCACATATTTTTATGAGGGTGGTCTAACATCTCAATTTTCAATTTGGATGTTAATCATTAGGTCATCATATGCATCCATGATTTGTGCATTTTTTAATTGGTTTTATTTGGAGTTTTGACCCTAGAAACCTTAAGCAACTCAAGGACCAATTGAGAGAGTTGGAGGTTTTCAAAAAATCCATTTTTGAATTTTCAGAAATTGGTAAATTGGATCAAAGTGTTTTATTTGAAATTATTTTTCCAATTATTTTAATTTAAATCAATGAGAGAAGATAATATGACTTCTTCAAAACAACTAGGAAGTATTGAAAATTTAATTTTGAACAAAATTATACTTATTTGAATTTTATTTGAACTTTTATCCGGTTGAATTTTATTAAATTAGGGAAAAATATGCATTTTTAAAAATTGCATTTAGTCTAGAAAAATGTTCACTTTGTCCCAAATATTAGGAGAGGACGGTAAAAATTGTTTCTGGAATTTTAGGATTTTTATTTTATTTTTTTTGGATTTTTCTCTGCGGCAATTTTTTTTAAAGTCTTCGCCGAAACTGGGCCGGCCCAGCTAGCGCCAGGCCATGGCCCAGCCGCCACCGCCTCGTCCCCGTCCCTGGGACGGAGTCCCGCTCGCCGCCGCCGCTCGAGTCCGGCTCGGACTCCGCCTCCCCGCCGCCTTGCCCCCTCCTCCAAGCACCCCCCGGCCTCTTTATATAGCGCCGAGGCCCGGCCCCTCCTCCCCACCGAGCCGTCGCCGCCGCCCAAGCAGCAGCAGCAGCCAGACGCTGCCGCCTGCCGCGCCGCTCGCCGCCCACGCCGCCCCGCCGCCGCTCGACGCCGCCGGAGTTGCCGTCCCGCCTCGCCGATCCGCCGGTTTTCTCCGCCGAGCCGCCCGAACCGGTAAAACCGCCGGCCCGGTTTTATTTTCAGGGTTAGGTTTTCTTTGGTTTTTCCGATTCGCTGTTATTTTGCGAACGTTCGTTCGTTACGTTTCTGTAGCGAACAATTTTCATTAGATTAGGTTCTGTAGCGAACGTTCGTTCATTAGATTTTTCTTTTTCAGTTTATTTCCGGCCAGGGACCTATCCACAATTAGTTTTTTTATAGATGAGTCCTTGATCTTTAAACCCTCACAACTTTTTGCTCGCTTATCCAAATCCAATGAAACCAACGCCAAATTCTTCGTCTTGTTTTCTTCTGTTCAGATAATCAACTTGAACATGTTTTTGAAAATTTAAAATTTGGCTTCAAGCAGATTTGATTTTGAACTTCTTTTGATCGTAGTTTGAGTTTCGTAATTCCGATTTGATCGATTCTTTTTGCAAATCGAAGTTCTTCACTTGATCTTTCTGTTTAGATCTTTTATTTGGTTTTACCTTTACATATTATGCTTGAGTTCTTATGTATGCTATTGTTTGTTCACGATAGAGTATCCGGAGTGCGAGGCTTGCTACTACGAATCTCTAGGGTTTTCCGATCGTCAGCAAGGCAAGTAACACTTTGATCATATCCCTTTATTACCCAGTTTTTATGCATTAGTTTTAACCCTCAAACATTGCATGAGTAGGATTGGTAACATGTGTATTTTGGGAAGTAGTTGCTGAGGTAGGAACCTATTGTCCTTTATCAACCCTGGGAATACACGTTATGCTCATATTGCTTGCTATGCTCGTAGACGTGGATTGGTATGTGAGATTCATGAATGTTGCAAGAGTAATCTTAATTAAGGGTAACTTAAGGTGGCTACTTTAATACACATCTGGGTGGATTGGTTGCGGGCACCTAGAGCAATCCAGTGATGTCCTAGGATATCCTGGAGTACCCGTGTGATCATCCTATGGAATGCCTCCCAGGCTAAAAGGGATCAAAAGATTATTAATGCTAGAAACTTCCGTGTGCAGCCACAAGTCATTATGGGCTCTGGCATAGTTGAGTATGTTGTGTGACCTCTTTCAGTGGTAGGCTAGCAGATGTAGGGGAAGTAGGTGGTACTGTCTACCCAGAGTAAAGAGTTAATGCCTCGGAAAGACTGTGTCTCGATCATCATTTTCTCAAACACCTTGTAATGCGAGAAATTCAATGGAGGAGATCGAGTCTTGTGGGGAAAAGTGCGCAAACCTCTGCAGAGTGTACAAACTAATCATGGTTAGCCGTGTCCCCAGTTATGAACATCTTGACTATCTGGTACTTGAATTATTGATTTGATCTCATCATGTTACTTAATGAATTTGATGGGTTATAATTATTACTTTGGGATTGAGTTGGAGGAACCTTCTCATTGCTACCTCTTGAGCACTGCGTTGGTTTTCCCTTGAAGAGGAAAGGGTGATGCAGTAAAGTAGCATAAGTATTTCCCTCATTTTTTGAGAACCAAGGTATCAATCCAGTAGGAGGCCATGCTCAAGTCCCTCGCACCTACACAAACAAATAAAAACCTCGCAACCAATGCAATAAAGGGGTTGTCAATCCCTTCACGGTCACTTACGAAAGTGAGATCTGATAGATATAATAAGATAATATTTTTGGTATTTTTATAATAAAGATGCAAAGTAAAATAAAAGGCAATAAAAATAGCTAAGTGTTGGAAGATTAATATGATGGAAAATAGACCCCGGGGCCATAGGTTTCACTAGTGGCTTCTCTCAAGAGCATAAGTATTACGGTGGGTGAACAAATTACTGTTGAGCAATTGATAGAATTGAGCATAGTTATGAGAATATCTAGGTATGACCATGTATATAGGCATCACGTCCGTGACAAGTAGACCGACTCCTGCCTTCATCTACTACTATTACTCCACACATCGACCGCTATCCAGCATGCATCTAGAGTATTAAGTTCAAAAGAACAGAGTAATGCTTTAAGTAAGGTGACATGATGTAGAGGGATAAACTCATGCAATATGATATAAACCCCATCTTGTTATCCTCGCTGGCAACAATACAATACGTGCCTTGCTGCCCCTGTTGTCACTGGGAAAGGACACCACAAGATTGAACCCAAAGCTAAGCACTTCTCCCATTGCAAGAAAGATCAATCTAGTAGGCCAAACCAAACTGATAATTTGAAGAGACTTGCAAAGATAACCAATCATACATAAAAGAATTCAGAGAAGATTCCAATATTGTTCATAGATAAACTTGATCATAAACCCACAATTCATCGGTCTCAACAAACACACCACAAAAGAAGATTACATCGAATAGATCTCCACGAGAATCGTGGAGAACTTTGTATTGAGATCCAAAGAGAGAGAAGAAGCCATCTAGCTAATAACTATGGACCCAAAGGTCTGAGGTAAACTACTCACACATATTCGAAGAGGCTATGGTGTTGATGTAGAAGCCCTGTGTGATCAATGCCCCCTCCGGCAGGACGCCGAAAAAGGCCCCAAGATGGGATCTCATGGGTACAGAAGGTTGCGGCGGTGGAATTAGGTTTTCGTGGATGCCTCTGTTGGTTTGGGGGTATGTAGGTATATATAGGAGGAAGAAGTACGTCGGTGGAGCAACGTGGGCCCCACGAGGGTGGAGGGCGCGCCCAGGGGGGTGGGCACGCCCCCCTGCCTCGTGCTCTCCTGGTTGATTTCTTGACGTAGACTCCAAGTTCTCTGGATCACGTTTGTTCCGAAAATCACGTTCCCGAAGGTTTCATTCCGTTTGGACTCCGTTTGATATTCTTTTTCTGCGAAACACTGAAATAGGCAGAAAAACATCAATTTGGGCTGGGCCTCCGATTAATAGATTAGTCCCAAAAATAATATAAAAGTGTATAACAAAGCCCATTAATCATCCAAAACAGAATATAATATAGCATGAAGCAATAAAAAATTATAGATACGTTGGAGACGTATCAAGCATCCCCAAGCTTAATTCTTGCTCGTCCTCGAGTATGTAAATGATAAAAACAGAATTTTTGATGCGGAATGCTACTTGGCATATTTTTTAATGTAACCTTCTTAATTGTCGTATCAACATTCAGATCCGAAAGATTCAAGATAAAAGTTTAATATTGACATAAAAGTAATAATACTTCAAGCATACTAACTAAGCAATTATGTCTTCTCAAAATAACATGGCCAAAGAAAGTTCATCCCAACAAAATCATATAGTTTAGTCATGCTCCATTTTCGTCACACAAGAATGCTCTCATCATGCACAACCCCGATGACAAGCCAAGCAATTGTTTCATACTTTAGTAATCTCAAACTTTTTCAACCTTCATGCAATACATGAGTGTGAGCCATGGATATAGCACTATGGGTGGAATAGAATATAATGATGGGGGTTATGTGGAGAAGACAAAAAAGGAGAAAGTCTCACATCAACGCGGCTAATCAACGGGCTATGGAGATGCCCATCGATTGATGTTAATGCAAGGAGTAGGGATGGCCATGCAACAGATGCACTAGAGCTATAAATGCATAAAAGCTCAACAAAAGAAACTAAGTGGGTGTGCATCCAACTTGCTTGTTCACGAAGACCTAGGGCATTTGAGGAAGCCCATTGTTGGAATATACAAGCCAAGTTCTATAATGAAAAATTCCCACTAGTATATGAAAGTGACAAAACAAGAGACTCTCTATCATGAAAATCATGGTGCTACTTTGAAGCACAAGTGTGGAAAAAAAGGATAGTAGCATTGTCCCTTTTTATTTTCTCTTTTTTTGGGCCTCCCTTTTTTTTATTTGGCCTTTCTCTTTTTTTTTCTCTTCTATTTTTTTAATTTTTTTGGGGACAATGCTCTATGTGATGATCATCACACTTCTATTTATTTACAACTCAATGATTACAACTCGATACTAGAACAAAGTATGACTCTATATGAATGCCTCCGGCGGTATACCGGGATACACTACTGGAATCAGCCAATTTGCCATCTGCCAGCTCTTTGTCGTCTGCTAGCTGACGGCAAAGAAGCTCTTTGCCATCAGCTACCCAAAAGCAGACGGCAAAGAAATGGCAGACGACAAAACAGGTCTTTGCCATCTGCGAGCTCTTTGCCGTCCGCTGGCAGACGGCAAAGAGAGAGGTGGCCCCCACCCCTCGCCCGTTTGGAAAAAACTTAACGCCCCACCTCTTTGCCGTCTGCTAGCAGACGACAAAGAGACAAAAAGGCGGACGGCAAAGATTGGCGGACGGCAAAGAGGAGAGTACCTAACGGCCCCTGCCCCCCCGCCCGTTACTCTGTCTTCTCTCCCTCTCTCCTCCCCGACGCGCCCCGCCACCACATCCCACCCACCGCCGCCCGCCGCCGCCCCCGCCGCCCGCCGCCGCCCCGCCACCCGCCGCCGCCCCCTCCGCCCCGTCGCCCCTCCGCCCCGTCGCCCCCACCCCTCCGCCCCGTCGCCCCCTCCGCCCCGTCGCCCCCACCCCTCCGCCCCGTCGCCCCCACCCCTCCGCCCGGCCAGCGCCACCCCGCCGCCCCAGAGCCCCGTCGCCACCATCGCCAGGGCCCCGTCGCCACCATCGCCCGACCAGCGCCCCTCCGTCGGCGAGCAGCCCCACCGCCCGGCGCCCCTGGGCCCTGCCAGCGTGCCACAGGCCTCCCACCCCTGCCGCAGGTGAGCCCCGGTCGCACCCCTCTTCTCCTTTTTTTTTCTTCTGTTTTTTATTTTAGATTACTTTTAGTTTAGTTTTAGATTTAGTTTAGTTTAGATTTAGGTGTAGTTAGGTTTAGGTGTAGTTTTTTCCTGTTTTGTTTTAGGTTACTTAGTGCTAGGTTTAAGAAGAGGAAAAAGGAGAAGAAGAAGAAGAAGAGGAGGAGGAGGAGGAGGAGGAGAAAGAAGAAGAAGAAGAAGAAGAAGAAGAAGAAGAAAGAGGAGAGGAGGAGGAGGAGGAGAAAGCTAGAGGAGAGGAGGAGAAGAAGAAGACCACCGACACCCCGACCCCGACCACCGACACCCCGACCACCGACACCCCGACCCCGACGACCGACACCCCCACCCCGACGCGACACCCCGACACGACACCCCGACCCCGACACGACACCCCGGCACGACACCCCGACACGACACGACACCCCGACACGACACGACACCCCGACACCTGACACCCCGACCACCGACACCCCGACCCCGACGACCGACACCCCACCCCGACGTGACACCCCGACACGACACCCCGACCCCGACACGACACCCCGACACGACACCCCGGCACGACACCCCGACACGACACGACACGACACCCCGACACGACACGACACCCCGACCCCGACACCCCGACACCACACCCACCCTTACCCCGACCACCGACACCCTGACACCACACCCCGACCCACACCCCGATCCCGACCCCGACACCCTGACAGGGTCATATATTTGTGAATTATTAGTTAGGTCATATATTTTTCGATTTTGTTATGAAAACATCATATATTATTGTGTTGATCGGGTAGATTTAAATGTGCAGCTGTTTCATCGCTGCGAGGTTTGGTGGTCGACGACCTAGCTGTGCGTTTGACGAGCTCTGCCCCGTTGTTCGTGGGTGAGCACAAATGACATGTCCTCCTCCACCGTTAATTATTTGCTCTGTTCCGGTGTTCGTGCCGATGAAACTTGATAGCTAGCTATATATGTGTCTTGAATCATCAGTATGCGTAACCAATATGTCTCCCGTTCGAAAGCGTCATAGTTATAAATATGCATGCATTTCCATATTTATAACCTTGATTCTTTCGAATTGTCCAACGCTATCCATGGACAGCCCGAGTATGTTTAGATTGGGTTCGTTTTCCCATATGCTTTGCTCCGGATCTGACGCATAAGTTTCGTCAGTGCCTCCCCTGTTGTTCTCCGGGTACACATCCTCTCTGTTTATTGCAGAGACGTGTATCAGGAGAACAGCGGGGAGGTGCTGCCGAAATTTTGCGTAGGATCCGGAGCATAGCATGGGAAAATGAACCCAATCTAAACATACTCGGGTGGGATTAGGACCTATCATTACCTATTAGAGTGTA
This sequence comes from Triticum aestivum, assembly GCF_018294505.1. Classification (NCBI taxonomy): domain Eukaryota; kingdom Viridiplantae; phylum Streptophyta; class Magnoliopsida; order Poales; family Poaceae; genus Triticum; species Triticum aestivum. The sequence goes on from NC_057799.1 coordinate 220,422,854, forward strand.
GGTTGCATGGACGTAATAAAATTGACAAAGTAGATCAACTGATGAATATATACATGGTGAATTTATATATATATATATATATATATATTTGTTGTGTGTCTAGTAGCTCTGAAAGTCAAGATGAGTGATCGTGCGTGGATGTACACCGGTCACACTGGTCAGAACAAATGGAGCACTGAATGGTTCACAAAAACCAAGGGGTTTGTGCGAGCCGCATTTGCAAATGGCCAGAGGAAAACCTGGTGCCCCTGTTTACGGTGCGGCAATTGGGAAAAGAGGACAGAGGCTGAAATGGGCAAACACCTGCAGAAGAGTGGTTTTACGCCCGATTATACGGTGTGGACATTTCATGGTGAGTCTGCCCAACGTGACCGAGCTGAGGTGGATCGTCGTCGCACCGACGAGCATGGTACCGGGATGGAAAACATGGTGCAAGACTTCGATGATGCTCGGGATTCGGACGAGGAGATGGAGGAATCTGCAAAGGCCTTCAATGAAATGTTGGAGTCTTCAAAACGTCCGCTCCATGAGCACACTGAGCTTTGTCAGTTGGATGCCATCTCACAAGTAATGGCTCTGAAGGCTCAGTTCAACTTGGGCAGAGAATGCTACGATGCAATGATGACAGTATTTGGACGCTTTCTACCCAAAGGCCATGTAATGCCTGCAAACCTGTACCAGTCGGACAAAATCCTCCGTGCACTGAAGATGCCCTATGATAAGATACATGCCTGTGAGAAAGGATGTGTCTTGTTTAGGCTTGACTATGCGGACTTGAACTATTGTCCCATTTGCAAGTCTTCCAGGTATGTTGTGGTAGACAACGGTATGGGTGAGAAGACACAGACCAAAATCCCCGTTAGTGTTCTTCGGTATATGCCAATCGTACCAAGACTTCAACGTCTTTTCATGGTCGAAGAGACGGCCAGACAGATGACATGGCACAAAACGGGCAAAAGAACCGAACTAGATGCAGATGGGAATCTGATGATTGTACACACATCGGATGGTGTTGCGTGGAAAAAGTTTGATGAATTACATGGTGACAAAGCGGCAGATCCGAGGCATCCTCGAGTCGGCATCAGCACGGATGGGTTCAGTGTGTTTGGTATGACGGCAGCCCAATACAGTTGTTGGCCCGTATTTGTCTTTCCACTCAATCTCCCCCCCGGACAGATTATGCAAAGAAAGAACATTTTCCTGACGTTGATAATTCCAGGGCCCAACTATCCGGGGAAAAATATGAATGTGTACATGCAGCCGCTTAAGGACGAATTGCAAGAAGCCTGGGATAATGGGTTCAAGACATACGACGCCTATAGCAAACGGAACTTCATAATGCGTGTCTGGTACATGTACTCGACGCATGACTTGCCGGCGTATGCGCTATTCGTTGGCTGGTGTGTGCATGGAAGGTTCCCGTGCCCCACATGCAAGGGAGCTCTTGAGTTTCGTTGGCTTCAGGCCGGTCGCAAGTTTTCTTGCTTCGACATGCATAGACAGTTCCTGAATCCTCGCCATAAGTTCAGGAAAGACAAGAAGAACTTCATCAGAGGTAGAGTTGTCAAAAACTCTGCACCACCTGCATTGACAGGCCAACAGACCCTGGATCAGTTAAACGCTCTCGAGCCAGATCCAGAGCGTCCAGGGTACTTCAAGGGGTATAATTCTAAGCACGCCTGGACTCACAAAACATGCTTATGGGATCTGCCTTACTTCAAAGACCTCCTTTGCCCACACAACATCGACGTGATGCACACTGAGAAGAATATCGCCGAGGCACTTTTTGGTACATTGTTCGGCATAGATGGGAAGTCAAAGGATAATACTAAGGCTAGAGTCGATCTGGAGGCGCTATGTGATAGGCCGTTACAAAACATGAAAGAACCGAAAGGAAAGCAGAACTGGACGAAGCCAAAGGCATGGTTCAATCTTGGAAGGCCAGCTATGAGGGAAATTATCTTGTGGGTGAAAATGCAGTTGATGTTCCCCGATGGGTATGCAGCGAATCTAAAGAGGGGAGCCAGTCTTGATAAATTGAAGATATTTGGTCTCAAGAGTCATGATTGGCACATATGGATTGAGCGGGTAATGCCGGTGATGTTGCGTGGCTTCATCCCTGAGGATGAATGGCTAGTACTGGCAGAACTCAGCTATTTCTTCCGTGTTCTTTGTGCGAAAGAACTATCGCCTGGCGTGCTAGAAGAAATGGAAGAGTTGGCGCCGGAGTTGATCTGCAAGTTAGAGAAGATCTTTCCACCGGGCTTCTTTAATCCAATGCAACATTTGATTTTGCATCTCCCGACCGAGGCAAGATTGGGGGGCCCGTGCAAAATCGTTGGTGCTACCCAACTGAGAGGATGCAGAAGACGCTTCGACAAAAATGTAAAAATAAACGTAGAATTGAAGCATCGATGGCTGAGGCATTCATCACTGAGGAGGCGGCAAACTTCGTGACAGCACACTACGAAGCCAAAAATCGTCATTTGCATAATCCGAAGCCTCGGTACAATGCTGACGACCCTAAAAAGGGTGGATCCAACCTCAGCCTATTCAAAGGGAATCTCGCACCAGCCAGTGTTTCAAATCCAGTATCTTTGGATAACGAACAATGGCGGACCATTTCGTTGTATATCTTCAACAACCTGATAGAAGTGCGGCCGTACATCGAGTAAGTTCTCGGTACATTGTTTCGCAACTTCTATTTCCTTTGAACTGCTCTTATTCCTGGATATTTCATACAGTCGATACGTCGCCTTATTCTCGTATGGAGCGGTGATCCAAAAGGATTCTGTCGAAGAGTATGAGCTTCTCGCAAAGCAAGGAGGCGGCTATCCCGGTTTCATCTCTTGGTTCAAACAAACGGTAATTTCTATTAGACAATTTCATTTCATTCGCTAATTTGTGCGTAATGCAACAATCCTTTCATATTAAACTTGTAGGCTAATTCAGAGTCTATGGACGCCGAATTGAGACAAGTCGCTAATGGTTTTGACTATAAGGTCCGTTCATTTGACAAATACGACATCAACGGGTATCGCTTTCGTACCTATGGCAAAGAGCTATCTATGGCCGACCGAAAGTCTACAAATTGTTGTGTATCTGCTATCGGCGAAGGAGGTACCGAGTATTATGGGAGAGTTGAAGCAATTTATGAACTTCTATTCTATGGTGAAAACCCACCGAATGTCGTAGTCTTCAAATGTTATTGGTTTCAGCCGAAGGAGACTAGAAGGACTCATGAACATATAGGGCTAGTTGAAATCAACCAAAGCACCCATTTAGATGTTCCTGATGTCTATATTACGGCTCAACAGGCGACCCAAGTATTCTATCTACCGTGGGCCTGCCAAACTAATCCAAATCTGAAAGGTTGGGATGTCGTTTATGAAGTGCCGCCACGTGCTAGACTATCTCCCCCAAAGGAAGAGGATTATGAACCTCACATTAACCCAGACACATATGAAGGAGAATTCTTCCAAGAGACACGTCTTTCCAAAAAGCGTTTCAAGAACCGCTATACTTCACCCCAAAACATTGAAGTAGACAGCGACAGTGAATCCGACATCACCCCAGAGGAGGAACAAGAAGAGCCGGAACAAGAAGAGGTTACTGCTGCGGATGACCTGTCATTGCTTGACCGATTACGTCAAGGTGGCCTTCCACATGTTGATGCCACTGAACCCTATGAGCCCGTCATTGATTATAGTGATGATGATGATTATGCATTTATTGATGATACTGATCGAGATTATTAGTAGTGTCAGGTATTAAATTTTTTTATGTTGTACTTGATGATGATACACTTAAGTGATACACATATTATTATTCATGTCGGTCTTTTTTTTATGTTGTACTAATTTCGTTTACTGTTTGTCATGGCAGGTGTTGAAAGATGGTGGGCGCTGGTCGGGAGCGCGCCAAGGCCCCTTCTTCGTCGGCGCGTGGTTTGAGGTCTTCCATTCCAGACGCACCTCTCCGCCGAGCGTTGCTGGACAGTATGGCGACACCACCGGGCCCTTCTTCGTCGACCGCGGTGCCCAGCAGGGGATGAGGTAGGAAGAGAGGAGGTGGGGCACGTGGTCGCGGGAGAGGAGGTAGGGTGACTGCTACGGTGCCTTCCTCGCCGCCACCCCCAGCTGTTTCACCCGAGCACGTGACTGCTAGGGTGGACTCGTCCGAGGAGGAGGCTACACGGACTCCGGTCCACGAGCCTCCGGTCCACGGGTCTTGGGCCCACGAGCCTCGGGTCGACTGGCCTTCGGCCCACGAGAGTTCGGCCCACGAGACCCCGGAGGAGCACACGTCCGGATGGGGTACCTGGCCGGATCAGCCCGAGGAGCCGAGTGGCCATGCTGATGATGGCGGGGAGCCGACTGATATTGAGGAGGAGGGGGCACCGTCTACCAGCGTGGTGCTACACGGCTCCCGTCCGTGCCGGCGACCCGCGAGCAGAGGTGGTTGATTTTCCCTGATGGGGAGAGGTACGTAAGTGCATTTAATATTTTTGTACCTTCTGCATTCACGTTTCTTCAAATAACTAATGCGTTGGCCTTGTCATGCTGCAGGGGTTGGGACCACCATCATAGTGTCCGCCGGCCCAACTCCGTCCTTGGAGTTCTTTGCCGGCAAAAACTTCCCGGGGTTTGTCACGTTGCCTGGTGAGGGTCGGCTTCCAGAGCTTGGATTGAGCTGGGAACACTACTTGGCTGCCCCGGCCCCGCCGGATGAGATTATCGACGGTGTCTTGTGTGACACGACGGCAGACATGGTGATCAGAAAGTTCTGGGTAATTTCTCCTTTACACATTTAAAAATCTTCAACTAGCTAGTTATTAATTGTACTAATCAATATTGTCTCATTTGATTGCAGACATTCTACAGGTGTGAGGAGGGATACGAGGAGGACGCGGCACATGTTATCGAGAACGTCTGCAAGCGCCTACTACAGAACTTACGGCACGAGGCTCGGGTGTAGGCTGTTCGAGACTACTACGCCTTGCGTGGTATCAAGAAGACCAAGCCGGCGTGCCGCGATAAGTTCCTGAGTAAGGAGCAGTACATGAAGGTAATTCTTAAGGCCTTCTACTTAAGTTCCTTCATTTAGTAATTCTTAGCCGTAGCGCTCAAGTTTCTATTTGCTAACTTAGGCGCCTCCGAGATGGTGTGCGGATCGGATGGATTGTTGGGAGGTGTTGGTCAATGAGTGGTGCTCAAAAGAATGGCTAGCCCTCCACAACGAGGCCAAGGACAAACGTGCCCAAATGGAAGGTGTGCCACACCATCAAGGCAGCTCCAACTTATATCAGTTCGGGCGGAACTGGGTATGTGGTTTGCTTCATGAGTCATGCAATTCATTCATCATGCTAGCTTGAGCCCTTTAATTACTAATTTACATTGTTTCTCTCTTTCAGGCACGCCACAATAAGGTGGATAAGGTGCCAGAGGTGTACGACCTGTATGCCATGGCCCACACTGCCTCTTTCAAGAAAGTCAAGGCTTTCTCTCAGTCTGACCTCGATGATGCAAACAAGTTCACCAACATCTCCTCCCACAACAAGCTCGTGAGATATAAAGATGAGGGGAAGGCGAGGAAAGGGGAGGACTTTAACCCGAGCCAGGGTCCCATTGATCCAGAGCTGGTGATGATATCTGGTGGCGGGAGGTCCCATGGCTCCATAGCCATTGGAGATGGACTTATTCGTTGTCCTAGCACTCTCCCGGAGATCAAGGCGCGCCAGTCGAGCTCCGCTCCTGAGATAAGGCCTCGTGAACGGCCAGTGCAACTCGCCATCAAGGTTAGTGATACGTACTCAGCTATCTTTCTCCATTACATTGTGTGCGCTTCCATCAATGATTACAAATGGTCATGTGAGTGGTGTTGCAGGCTGCTATACAGAGTGAGAGAGATAGAACGGAGAAACTTCTGGCGGAGGCGGCGGAGAGGCAGCGGGAGTTGGAGGAGAGGACGACAAAGATGATGGAGGAGGAGAGGGCACGGAATGACATGCAGGCAGGGGCCATGTACGAGCTCCTTGTGGTAAGTTTCTTCTGCAGATTAGCCAAAACATTCATGTAGTGTTTGTCTCATTACTAACTAGTATGACTGAGTCGTCAAAACCAAATGTGCAGTCTGTGTGCGAGAAGACCGGTCAGACTGCTCCGCCGATGCCAGTGATTGCTCCTGGGACCACGGTGAGTTTAATTTGAATGGACATTACTTGCTAGTCTTAACATTTGAGTGTCATCATGCTAACAAGACATTGGAAATGATCTTTGGTGTAGTGTAACTCCAGACATGCATCGCACGATCCTTCTCCAGCTACCGACACGAGTCAGCCCGCTCCTACACCTCCTGGATCATGGTAAGTTTATCTAGTGTTTTGCTTAACACATGCATAAATACCTAGACTTAGCTTTATTTCCTCCAATGCTTACCATAATGACCTAGACTTAGCTTCTTCTCCTCCAAAATGACTTAATAAGCTTACTGACCTCCAAAACCATCCATTTTACCTAAGTTAGCTCTAAAACGATCTGTACTTAGCTTACTTATGTCAAAAATTGCATAATTAGCTTAGTTAGCTCATAAACGATCCATTTTACCTAAGTTAGCTCTAAAATGACCCATTTTACCTTGGTTAGCTTATAAATGATCCAGTTCAACTAATTTAGCTCATAAACGATCCATTTCACCAAGTTAGCTAAAAAACGATCCATTTCACCTAAATTAGCTCTTAAATGATCCATTTCACCTAAGTTAGCTCAAAAAGATCCATTTCAACTAAATTAGCTCATAAATGATCCATTTCACCTAAGTTAGCTAAAAAACGATCCATTTCAACTAAGTTAGCTCATAAATGGTCCATTTCACCTAAGTTAGCTAAAAAAGATCCCTTTCACCTTAGTTACCTCAAAAACGATCCATTTGACCTTTGTTAGCTCATAAACGACCCATTTCAACTAAGTTAGCTCATAAATGATCCATTTCACCTTAGCTAGCTCTTAAACGACCCATTTCAACTTAGTTAGCTCATATATGATCCATTTCACGTAAGTTAGCTCATAAATGACATACTCTTCTTGTTCTAGTGTTCTTCTTGTTCTACTCTTCTTGTTCTAGTCTTCTTCTTGTTCTACTCTTCTTGTTCTAGTCTTCTTATTCTAGTCACCTATTTCTAACTTTCTTATTTTGCCATTTTGCAGATTTCATTCACTTCATGGAAGCTAGCTTGCTATGGAGTGCTTGTTTATGTATGGATGGAACTTGTTTATGTACGAATTGATGGATGGAACTTGCTTATGTATGAATGGATAGAACTTGCTTATGTATGAATGTATGGAACTTATGTGCTGGATATATGTGATATGAATGCCTGTGAAATATATCTATATATGTCATATATATTTGCTATGAAAATTGTTGGATTTAATAAAAAACAGAAAAAAGAGCCAATATGCAGGCTCTTTGCCGTCTGCCACCGACGGCAACGGGCTCTTTGCCGTCTACCGCGGACGGCAAAGAAGCCACGTGGCATCCAGATGTGCTTCCTGGGAGCTGACCCATTTGGTCAGTTTGCCTACAGTGGCAGACGGCAAAGAGTAAACAATTTTGCCGTCAGCGGCGGACGGCAAAGGCCTGCCATGTAGTGACGTGTAGATGACATCATACGGCGGACGGCAAAGACACTAGAAAGTTTGCCGTCTGCCGCGGACGGCAAAGGGCTGCCGTTAGCCACTTAACGGACTGACAGCGCAATTATTGCCGTCCGCGGCAGACGGCAAAGGGCCTTTGCCGTCAGCCGCCCGGAAGCAGACGTCAAAGTAGCTCTTTACCGTAGCCTACTTTGTCGGAGCCTTTTGCCGTCCGCGGCTGACGGCAAAGGTCTTTGCCGTCCGCCGTTCATGCCTTTGCCGTCCGCCGTGGCAGACGGCAAAATAGCTGATTCCTGTAGTGATAGGCAATGAATCAAGAGTGACATGTATGAAAAATTATGAATGGTGGCTTTGCCACAAATACGATGTCAACTACATGATCATGCAAAGCAATATAACAATGATGAACGTGTCATGATAAACGGAACGGTGGAAAGTTGCATGGCAATATATCTCGGAATGGCTATGGAAATGCCATAATAGGTAGGTATGGTGGCTGTTTTGAGGAAGATATAAGGAGGTTTATGTGTGACAGAGCGTATCATATCACGGGGTTTGGATGCACTGGCGAAGTTTGCACCAACTCTCAATGTGAGAAAGGGCAATGCACGGTACCGAAGAGGCTAGCAATGATGGAAGGGTAAGAGTGCGTATAATCCATGTACTCAACATTAGTCATAAAGAACTCACATACTTATTGCAAAAATCTACAAGTCATCAAAAACCAAGCACTACGCGCATGCTCCTAGGGGGATAGATTGGTAGGAAAAGACCATCGCTCGTCCCCGACCGCCACTCATAAGGAGGACAATCAAAGAACACCTCATGTTTCAAATTTGTTACATAACGTTTACCATACGTGCATTGCTACGGGACTTGCAAACTTCAACACAAGTATTTCTCAATTTCACAACTACTCAACTAGCACAACTTTAATATCACTACCTCCATATCTCAAAACAATCATCAAACATCAAACTTCTCTTAGTATTCAACACACTCATAAGAAAGTTTTTACTAGTCTTGAATACCTAACATATTAGGATTAATTTCCCAATTTAAGCAAATTTCCATGCTGTTTAAGACTCTCAAAATAATATAAGTGAAGCATGAGAGAATAATAGTTTCTATAAAACAAAACCACCACCGTGCTCTAAAAGATATAAGTGAAGTACTAGAGCAAAAACTATATAGCTCAAAAGATATAAGCGAAGCGCATAGAGTATTCTAATAAATTCCGAATCATGTGTGTCTCTATCAAAAGGTGTGTACAGCAAAGATGATTGTGGTAAACTAAAAAGCAAAGACTCAAATCATACAAGACGCTCCAAGCAAAACACATATCATGTGGTGAATGAAAATATAGCTCCAAGTAAAGTTACCGATGGAAGTAGACGAAAGAGGGGATGCCTTCCGGGGCATCCCCAAGCTTTGGGTTTTTGGTGTCCTTAGATTATCTTGGGCTGCCATGGGCATCCAAGCTTAGGCTCTTGCCACTCCTTGTTCCATAATCCATCAAATCTTTTACCCAAAACTTGAAAACTTCACAACACAAAACTTAGCAGAAAATCTCGTGAGCTCCGTTAGCGAAAGAAAACAAAACACCACTTCAAGGTACTGTAATGAACTCATTCTTTATTTATATGGGTGTTAAACCTACTGTATTCCAACTTCTCTATGGTTTATAAATTCTACCTCTTGAGCACTGCGTTGGTTTTCCCTTGAAGAGGAAAGGGTGATGCAGCAAAGTAGCGTAAGTATTTCCCCTCAGTTTTTGAGAACCAAGGTATCAATCCAGTAGGAGGCCACGCACGAGTCCCTCGCGCCTACACAAACAAATAAATCCTCGCAACCAACGTGATAAGGGGTTGTCAATCCCTACACGGTCACTTACGAGAGTGAGATCTGATAGATATGATAAGATAATATTTTTGGTATTTTTATGATAAAGATGCAAAGTAAAGAAAACAAAATAAAAATGGCGTCTGAAATAGCTTGTTGATGGGAGATCAATATGATGGAAAATAGACCCCGGGGCCATAGGTTTCACTAGTGGCTTCTCTCAAGAGCATAAGTATTTACGGTGGGTGAACAAATTACTGTTGAGCAATTGACAGAATTGAGCATAGTTATGAGAATATCTAGGTATGATCATGTATATAGGCATCACGTCCGAGACAAGTAGACCGACTCCTACCTGCATCTACTACTATTACTCCACACATCGACCGCTATCCAGCATGCATCTAGAGTATTAAGTTCATAAGAACAGAGTAACGCTTTAAGCAAGATGACATGATGTAGAGGGATAAACTCATGCAATATGATATAAACCCCATCTTGTTATCCTCGATGGCAACAATACAATACGTGCCTTGCTGCCCCTACTGACACTGGGAAAGGACACCGCAAGATTGAACCCAAAGCTAAGCACTTCTCCCATTGGAAGAAAGATCAATCTAGTAGGCCAAACAAAACTGATAATTCGAAGAGACTTGTAAAGATAACCAATCATACATAAAAGAATTCAGAAGATTCAAATATTGTTCATAGATAAACTTGATCATAAACCCACAATTCATCGGTCTCAACAAACACACCGCAAAAGAAGATTACATCGAATAGATCTCCACAAGAGAGGGGGAGAACATTGTATTGAGATCCAAAAAGAGAGAAGAAGCCATCTAGCTAATAACTATGGACCCAAAGGTCTGAGGTAAACTACTCACACTTCATCGGAGAGGCTATGGTGTTGATGTAGAAGCCCTCCGTGATCGATGCCCCTTCCGGCGGAGCTCCGGAACAGGCCCCAAGATGGGATCTCACGGGTACAGAAGGTTGCGGCGGTGGCATTAGGCTTTTGGCTCCGTATCTGGTAGTTTGGGGGTACGTAGGTATATATAGGAGGAAGGAGTACGTCGGTGGAGCAACATGGGGCCCATGAGGGTGGAGGGCGCGCCCAGGGGGGTAGGCGCCCCCCTACCTCGTGGCTTCCTGGTAGCTTTCTTGACGTAGGGTCCAAGTCCTCTAGATCACGTTCGTTCCAAAAATCACGTTCTCGAAGGTTTCATTCCGTTTGGACTCCGTTTGATATTCTTTTTCTGCGAAACTCTGAAATAGGCAAAAAACATCTATTCTGGGCTGGGCCTCCGGTTAATAGGTTAGTCCCAATAGTAATATAAAAGTGCATAATAAAGCCCAATAATGTCCAAAATAGAATATAATATAATATGGAACAATCAGAAATTATAGATACGTTGGAGACGTATCAAGCATCCCCAAGCTTAATTCCTGCTCGTCCTCGAGTAGGTAAATGATAAAAACAGAATTTTTGATGTGGAATGCTACTAGGCATAATTTCAATGTAATTCTTCTTAATTGTGGTATGAATATTCAGATCCGAAAGATTCAAGATAAAAGTTCAATATTGACATAAAAATAATAATACTTCAAGCATACTAACTAAGCAATTATGTCCTCTCAAAATAACATGGCAAAAGAAAGTTCATCCCTACAAAATCATATAGTTTAGTCATGCTCCATTTTGGTCACACAAGAATGCTCTCATCATGCACAACCCCGATGACAAGCCAAGCAATTGTTTCATACTTTAGTAATCTCAAACTTTTTCAACCTTCACGCAATACATGAGCGTGAGCCATGGATATAGCACTATGGGTGGAATAGAATATAATGACGGGGGTTATGTGGAGAAGACAAAAAAGGATAAAGTCTCACATCAACAAGGCTAGTCAATGAGCTATGGAGATGCCCATCGATTGATGTTAATGCAAGGAGTAGGGATTGCCATGCAACGGATGCACTAGAGCTATAAATATATGAAAGCTCAACAAAAGAAACTAAGTGGGTGTGCATCCAACTTGCTTGCTCACGAAGACCTAGGGCACTTGAAGAGGCCCATTGTTGGAATATACAAGCCAAGTTCTATAATGAAAAATTCCCACTAGTATATGAAAGTGACAAAACAAGAGACTCTCTATCATGAAGATTACGGTGCTACTTTGAAGCACAAGTGTGGTAAAAGGATAGTAACATTGTCCCTTCTCTCTTTTTCTCTTAATTTTTTATTTTTTTGGGCCTTCTCTTTTTTATGGCCTTTCTCTCTTTTTTATTCCTCACTTGGGACAATGCTCGAGAAAATGATGATCATCACACTTCTATTTATTTACAACTGAATGATTACAACTCGATACTAGAACAAAGTATGACTCTATATGAATGCCTCTGGCGGTGTACCGGGATATGCAATGAACCAAGAGTGACATGTACGAAAGAATTATAAACGGTGGATTTGCCACAAATACTATGTCAACTACATGATCATGCAAAGCAATATGACAATGATGAACGTGTCATGATAAACGGAACGGTGGAAAGTTGCATGGCAATATATCTCGGAATGGCTATGGAAATGCCATAATAGGTAGGTATGGTGGCTGTTTTGAGGAAGATATAAGGAGGTTTATGTGTGAAAGAGCGTATCATATCACGGGGTTTGGATGCACCGGCGAAGTTTGCACCAACTCTCAATGTGAGAAAGGGCAATGCACGGTACCGAAGAGGCTAGCAATGGTGGAAAGGTAAGAGTGCGTATAATCCATGGACTCAACATTAGTCAAAAAGAACTCACATACTTATTGCAAAAATCTACAAGTAATCAAAAACCAAGCATTACGCGCATGCTCCTAGGGGGATAGATTGGTAGGAAAAGACCATCGCTCGTCCCCGACCGCCACTCATAAGGAAGACACTCAAAGAACACCTCATGTTTCAAATTTGTTACATAACGTTTACCATACGTGCATGCTACGGGACATGCAAACTTCAACACAAGTATTTCTCAAATTCACAACTACTCAACTAGCACAACTTTGATATCACTACCTCCATGTCTCAAAATAATCATCAAGCATCAAACTTCTCTTAGTATTCAACACACTCATAAGAAAGTTTTTACTAATCTTGAATACCTAGCATATTAAGATTATTTAAGCAAATTACCATGCTATTTAAGACTCTCAAAATAATCTAAGTGAAGCATGAGAGATCAATAGTTTCTATAAAACAAATCCACCACCGTGCTCTAAAAGATATAAGTGAAGTACTAGAGCAAAAACTATATAACTCAAAAGATATAAGTGAAGCACATAGAGTATTCTAATAATTTCTGAATCATGTGTGTCTCTCTTAAAAGGTGTGTACAGCAAATATGATTGTGGTAAACTAAAAGGCAAAGACTCAAATCATACAAGATGCTCCAAGCAAAACACATATCATGTGGTGAATAAAAATATAGCTCCAAGTAAAGTTACCGATGGAAGTAGACGAAAAGAGGGGATGCCTTCCGGGGCATCCCCAAGCTTTGGATTTTAGGTGTCCTTAGATTATATTGGGGGTGACATGGGCATCCCCAAGCTTAGGCTCTTGCCACTCCTTGTTTCATAATCCATCAAATCTTTTACCCAAAACTTGAAAACTTCACAACACAAAACTCAGCAGAAAATCTCGTGAGCTCCGTTAGCGAAAGAAAACAAAAGACCACTTCAAGGTACTGTAATGAACTCATTCTTTATTTATATTGGTGTTAAACCTACTGTATTACAACTTATCTATGGTTTATAAACTATTTTACTAGCCATAGATTCATCAAAATAAGCTAACAACACACGAAAAACAGAATCTGTCAAAAACAGAACAGCCTGTAGTAATCTGTAACTAACGCAAACTTCTGGAACTCCAAAAAAACATCCAAAATAGGACGGCCTAGACAATTTGTTTATTGATCAGAAGCAATTGGAATCAATATTTTATCACGTTCTGGTGATTTTTAACAATTATTTTCGTGAACAGAAAGTTTCTGGAATTTTCTGCAAGATCAAATAACTATCATCCAAGAAGACCCTATAGGTTTAACTTGGCACAAACACTAATTAAAACATAAAAACACATCTAACCATAGTCTAGAACAAAAATTTATTCCTAAACATAAGAAAAAGCAAAAAACTAAAAACAAAATTGGGTTGCCTCCCAACAAGCGCTATCGTTTAACGCCCCTAGCTAGGCATAATAACAATGATAGATCTAGGTATTGCCATCTTTGGTAGGCAATCCATAAGTGGCTCTCATGATAGATTCATATGGTAATTTTATTTTCTTTATAGGGAAGTGTTCCATGCCTTTCTTTAATGGAAATTGGAATATAATATTCCCTTCCTTCATATCAATAATTGCACCAATCGTTCTAAGGAAAGGTCTACCAAGAATAATAGGACATGAAGGATTGCAATCTATATCAAGAACAATAAAATCTACGGGCACATAGTCCCTATTTGCAATAATAAGAACATCATTAATTCTTCCCATAGGTTTCTTAATGGTGGAATCCGCAAGGTGCAAGTTTAAAGAGCAATCATCAAAATCACGGAAACCTAACAGATCGCACAAAGTCTTTGGAATCGTGGAAACACTAGCACCCAAATCACACAAAGCATAGCATTCATGATCTTTAATTTTTAATTTTAATAGTAGGTTCCCACTCATCATAAAGTTTTCTTGGGATAGAAACTTCTAGCTCAAGTTTTTCTTCATAAGATTGCATCAAAGCATCAACGATATGTTTGGTAAAGGCTTTATTTTGACTATAAGCATGAGGAGAATTTAGCACGGATTGCAACAAGGAAATACAATCTATCAAAGAGCAATTATCATAATTGAATTCCTTGAAATCCAAAATAGTGGGTTCATTAATGTCTAATGTTTTGATCTCTTCAGTCCCACTTTTATCAATTTTAGCATGAAGATCTAAAAACTCCGAATTTCTGGAACGCCTTCTAGGTAAAGGTGGATCATATTCAGTCCCATCATTATCAAGATTCATATTCAAAACAAAGATTTAATAGGGGATACATCAATAACTTTTAGATCTTCATCTTTGTTTTCATAAAAATTAGAAGAACACGCTTTGATAAAGCAATCTTTCTTGCCATGCATCCTAGCGGTTCTTTCTTTGCACTCATCAATGGAAATTCTCATGGCTTTGAGAGACTCATTGGTATCATGCTTAGGTGGAATAGATCTAAGTTTCAAGGAATCAACATCAAGAGAAATTCTATCAACGTTCCTAGCCAATTCATCAACTTTAAGCAATTTTTCTTCAAGCAAAGCATTGAAATTCTTTTGCGAATTCATAAATTCCTTAACACTAGTCTCAAATTCAGAGGGCATCTTATTAAATTTTCCATAAGAATTGTTGTAGGAATTACCATAATTATTAGAGGAATTACTAGGATAAGGCCTAGGATTAAAGTTTCCTCTATACGCGTTGTTACCAAAATTATTCCTACCAACAAAATTCACATCCATAGATTCATTATTATTCTCAATCAAAGTAGACAAAGGCATATCATTAGGATCAGAAGAAACACTCTTAGTAGTAAATAATTTCATGAGTTCATCCATCTTTCCACTCAAAACATTAATTTCTTCTATCGCATGCACTTTTTTATTAGTGGATCTTTCAGTGTGCCATTGAGAATAATTAACCATAATATTATCTAGGAGTTTAGTAGCTTCTCCTAAAGTGATTTCCATAAAAGTGCCTCCCGCGGCCAAATCTAAAAGATTTCTAGAAGCAAAATTCAATCCGGCATAAAAAAATTGTATAATCATCCACAAATTCAAACCATGCATGGGGCAATTACGTATCATTAATTTCATCCTCTCCCAAGCTTGTGCAACATGTTCATGATCAAGTTGATTAAAATTCATAATATCGTTTCTAAGAGAGATAATCTTAGCGGGAGGAAAATGCTTAGAGATAAAAGCATCTTTGCACTTATTCCAAGAATCAATACTATTTTTAGGCAAAGACGAAAACCAAGCTTTAGCACGATCTCTAAGCGAAAAAGGAAATAGCTTCAATTTAACAATATCATTGTCAACATCTTTCTTCTTTTGCATATCACACAAATCAATGAAGCTATTTAGATGCGTAGCGGCATCTTCACCAGGATGGCCGGCGAATTGATCTTTCATAACAAGATTCAACAATGCAGCATAAAAACTTTTAGATCTTCATCTTTATTTTCATAGAAACTAGAAGAACACGCTTTCATAAAGCAATCTTTCTTAGCACGCATCCTAGCAGTTCTTTCTTTGCACTCATCAATGGAAATTCTCATGGCTTTGAGAGACTCATTGATATCATGCTTAGGAGGAATAGATCTAAGTTTTAAAGAATCAACATCAAGAGAAATTCTATCAACGTTCCTAGCCAATTCATCAACTTTAAGCAATTTCTCTTCAAGCAAAGCATTGAAATTCTTTTGCGAATTCATAAATTCCTTAACACTAGTCTCAAATTCAGAGGGCATCTTATTAAAATTTCCATAAGAATTGTTGTAGGAATTACCATAATTATTAGAGGAATTACTAGGATAAGGCCTAGGATTAAAGTTTCCTCTATACGCGTTGTTACCAAAATTATTCCTACCAACAAAATTCACATCCATAGGTTCGTTATTATTCTCAATAAAAGTAGACAAAGGCATATCATTAGGATAAGAAGAAACACTCTTAGTCGCAAATAATTTCATAAGTTCATCCATCTTTCCACTCAAAACATTAATTTCTTCTATCGCATGCACTTTTTATTAGTAGATCTTTCAGTGTGCCATTGAGAATAATTAACCATAATATTATCTACGAGTTTAGTAGCTTCTCCTAAAGTGATTTACATAAAAGTGCCTCCCGCGGCCGAATCTAAAAGATTTCTAGAAGCAAAATTCAATCCGGCATAAAATTTTTGTATAATCATCCACAAATTCAAACCATGCGTAGGGCAATTACGTATCATTAATTTCATCCTTTCCCAAGCTTGTGCAACATGTTCATGATCAAGTTGCTTAAAGTTCATAATATCGTTTCTAAGAGAGATAATCTTAGCGGGAGGAAAATACTTAGAGATAAAATCATCTTTGCACTTATTCCAAGAATCAATACTATTTTTAGGCAAAGATGAAAACCAAGCTTTAGCACGATCTCTAAGCAAAAAAGGAAATAGCTTCAATTTAACAATATCATTATCCACATCTTTCTTCTTTTGCATATCACACAAATCAACGAAGCTATTTAGATGGGTAGCGGCATCTTCACTAGGAAGGCCGGCGAATTGATCTTTCATGACGAGATTCAACAAAGCAGCATTGATTTCACAAGATTCAGTATCGGTAAGAGGAGCAATCGGAGTGCTAAGGAAATCATTATTGTTGGTATTGGTAAAGTCACATAATTTGGTATTATCTTGAGCCATCGTGACAAGCAAGCAATCCAACACACGAGCAAACAAGAAGCGAACAAAAAGAGGCAAACGAAAAAGAGAGGGCGAATAAAACGGCAAGGGTGAAGTGGGGGAGAGGAAAACGAGAGGCAAATGGCAAATAATGTAATGCGGGAGATAAGGGTTTGCGATGGGTACTTGGTATGTTGACTTTTGCGTAGACTCCCCGGCAACGGCGCCAGAAATCCTTCTTGCTACCTCTTGAGCACTGCGTTGGTTTTCCGTTGAAGAGGAAAGGGTGATGCAGCAAAGTAGCGTAAGTATTTCCCTCAGTTTTTGAGAACCAAGGTATCAATCCAGTAGGAGGCCACGCACGAGTCCCTCGCACCTACACAAACAAATAAATCCTCGCAACCAACGCGATAAGGGGTTGTCAATCCCTACACGGTCACTTACGAGAGTGAGATCTGATAGATATGATAAGATGATATTTTTGGTATTTTTATGATAAAGATGCAAAGTAAAGAAAACAAATAAAAATGGCGTCAGAAATAGCTTGTTGATGGGAGATTAATATGATGGAAAATAGACCCGGGGGCCATAGGTTTCACTAGTGGCTTCTCTTAATAGCATAAGTATTTACGGTGGGTGAACAAATTACTATTGAGCAATTGACAGAATTGAGCATAGTTATGAGAATATCTAGGTATGATCATGTATAAAGGCATCACGTCCGAGACAAGTAGACCGACTCCTGCCTGCATCTACTACTATTACTCCACACATCGACCGCTATCCAGCATGCATCTAGAGTATTAAGTTCATAAGAATAGAGTAACGCTTTAAGCAAGATGACATGATGTAGAGGGATAAACTCATGCAATATGATATAAACCCCATCTTGTTATCCTCGATGGCAACAATACAATACGTGCCTTGCTGCCCCTACTGTCACTGGGAAAGGACACCTTGAACCCAAAGCTAAGCACTTCTCCCATTGGAAGATCAATCTAGTAGGCCAAACCAAACTGATAATTCGAAGAGACTTGCAAAGGTAACCAATCATACATAAAAGAATTCAGAAGATTCAAATATTGTTCATAGATAAATTTGCTCATAAACCCACAATTCATCGGTCTCAACAAACACACCGTGTTGAGGATATAGACCTTAGAGTCACCTGCCAGGAAGGGCCGGGTTACTCATATGGTCATTGCCAGAAGCCCGGCGCCAAGCCTGAAGACGGTGGGCCAAAGATGGGCTTAAGACCCGGATATGGCTTAGAGCCCGTAGTTGCAATCATTATTATGCTAGAACTTGTAGTGTAAGGCAAGGATAGTTGAGAGTCCGAGCCGGACACTCTTATGAGCCGGCCGGGACTCTGAGAGCTGCTGGGCGTCGGCCTCCCTATATAAAGGGACGACCCGGCAGCGGTTTAGGGACAAGAACAATCTCATCGAGAGCCAGGCATAGCAGTTTAGCTCCCTGGTGATCGTAACCCTAATCAATACCACCTCAAACTGGACGTAGGCTTTTACCTTCACCGTAAGGGGCCGAACCAGTATAAACCCTCATGTTCCTTGTCCCGCACTAACCCCTTCAAGCTTCCTAGCTGCGATGGCTCCACGACTAAGTCCTAGCTCGAGGACATCTGCCGTGACAATTCCACGACAGTTGGCGCCCACCGTGGGGCCACCGCACGGTGGATTTAAGTTCTTGAAGGGCAGCTTCGAAGGGATCAAGGGATACGCTGTGGGCCGGATGACCAAGAGTCGTCGCGGCAAGCTCTACATCGACGATGCAAACTGGGGCCCCGACGCCGGCTCAATTGAGTACGGGTACCGGGTCCCCTTCGGCGGAATTCATGTTTTCATTGGCAAGATTGGTGAGTCGGGCCCTGAGCCGGGTCTCTGCGCCGATCTCGTCGAGACGGCTCAGCGTGCGCGACCCGCCCGGGCCCGGCCTGCCTTAAGGCATGCTCTTGTGGGGTGTATCCATGGAGGACTCTCTGATCGATCTGGATCTGGTGATGAGACGGCCGCCGGCTCTGACGGCGAGTCGGCCACCGATGAGTCAAACTCGTTGTATCAACTTCAAGATGGCAGGCTCATGGGTTGTTCCGATGGTGACAGTATTCCGGACCTATTTGAGCCGCCAAGCCGGGTTGGAATCTTTATGGCCGGTGCGCAGCCTGTTCAGAATCCCGCTGCTGGAGCGGGAAACCCGGTGCCTTCTCCGGCTCAGGTGCTGATGGATCTCACGGACAAGATGACGGCCCTATTAACCGCCACGGTTGACCCGGCAGATCAAGCTCAGCACGATGCAGAGATGGCACAGTTAAAATTGGATCTAGTGAAAGCTAGGGAGGATCTTGCGGCGGAAGGTATCAGGATGGCTGCGGAGAGGGCGGCTCTCGATGCCCAAACTCAGTTGATCCAGGCGCAGTCCTTCCAACTCACGATGGATCAGAACGCGTCCAATGAGGTCATGAGAAGGAGGCATCAAAAGACCCAATCTCGACTCCCTCCGGTTTACGATCCACGCAACCTCTTCAACACGCCAGGTGCAGGGTCTAGTAACCCGCCAGGGGTCATAGTGCCCGGGTCTGGAACCCCTATTCAGCCACAAGTGATGGGGCCTCCCCAGGTGCCCCTGCCCCGCCTCAGTACGTGCCAGTACCCCCGGGTCATTATAATAACCCGCTGGAGAACATGGTCGCTGCGGCAGCACGGCTGGCGGCTCTCCCAGTTGACGGCGACTCTCCGACGGCTATTGAAACCCGCCGGGTCAGGGAACTCCTTCAGACAGTACTGGCACAGCAAGAGGCGTACTCCTACAGCCGGGACAGGATCCACTCGACCCCTCGCCCAGGCGGGAGCCCGAGTTATAGCAGGCACATGGTCTCAGCGACCGGCTCAAGTAACGTCCGACGCCATGATCCGCCCCCTGGCCATGGCCCGGTTCATAACGGAGCCTTCCACGCAGCAGACCAGGACAGAGCGCGGCAAGAGGCGGAGCAGATGCCTCAATTGACGGCTTACCAGACCCCCCGGCTTATCCGACGACTTCCGTCGACGTGGGTATCCCTACCAGGACTGGGGGTGTCCCTTGTTTAGTGCCAGCTATCCGCAATGAGCGTCTACCCAAGGACTTCAAAGGCCCTAGGAAGGTGCCCAACTACACGGCTGACTTACAACCCGCAGCCTGGATCGAGAGTTACGAGATGGCCATGGAACTACTGGAGGTCAGTGAGGCGGCAATGGCCAAGTACTTCACCATGATGTTGGATGGGACTGCCCGCACTTGGTTGAAAGGGCTACCACCGAACTCCATCGGGTCTTGGGCTGAGCTGAAAGCCCGGTTCATCCAAAACTTTAAGGATACCTGCAGGCAGTCTATGTCAATTGTGGATTTGACTAACTGTAAGCAGCAGGAGGGTGAATCCACGACGCATTGGGTTCGCCGGGTCAAGGAGATCATACATTCGTCAGATAAGATGGATGCCGGCTCAGCAGTCTTAATGTTGGAGCAGAATTGTCGTTTTGTGCCCCTGAAGATGAAACTCGGGCGGCTTAAGCGCGACTGCAATGATATGGGTACACTAATGGCGGCTCTTGTCAAGTACGCCGATTCTGATGGTACCAAGGATCCCCCTTCAGATGATGAAAGGACAGGGAAGGGAAAGAAGAACGGCAATGGCAAGGGTCCTCAGCATAACCCGGGGAACCAAGGAGGAAGCAAGCGCAAGGCTGATGGCAGCTTAGAGTTTGTAGCCAACGCCAGCTCACAAGGTAATAACCAGCGACGCAAAGGGAGGCCCCCTCCCCGAGGCGGCGGGTCAGGCCCGACGCTGGAGCAACTGTTGAATGAGCCTTGTCCAAGGCATGGCTCTAGAGAGAAGCCAGCGACTCATCTATGGAAGGACTGTGCAATCATGAAGGCCTTTAAGAATTACAACGGCCCGGGCGGCGGCTCAGGCGCCGACGGTTTTCATGGCCCGGGCGGCGGCTCAAATTCTAATCCTCAGAACGGTCAAGGGGGCTTCAATCAACAGTCTGGCCAGGGTCATCAACAGCAGCAGGGGGGTTATCAGACCAATCCAAAGCAGCTTAGCGGTGGACAGTACCATGTATTTACCACCAGCCTGTGTAAGCGAGATCAGAAGCTTCATAAGAGGGCTGTGAATGCTGTTGAGCCGGCGGTTCCACGCTACTTGTGGTGGTCTGAGCAGCCTATAGTGTGGAGTAGGGAGGATCACCCTCCCCGGGTGGATAACCCGGGCCACTTGGCCTTAGTGGTGGCTCCTCAAGTGGGAGGATATAAGTTCACAAAGGTGCCCATGGATGGAGGCAGCAGCATCAACATCCTCTATTATGAGACTTTTCGCCGTATGGGGTTGGTTGATAAGAACCTCAGCCAGTCAAACACTATCTTCCATGGTGTGGTACCTGGTAAGTCGGCTTATCCAGTCGGCAAGATCGAATTGGAAGTGGCCTTCGGAGATGAAAACAACTACAGGGTGGAAAAATTGACCTTTGAGGTGGTCAAGATAAGAAGTCCATACCATGCTATATTTGGACGGCCGGCTTACGCCAAGTTCATGGCACGGCCGTGTTATGTGTACTTACAGCTCAAGATGCCGGGTCACAATGGGACCATTACGGTTCACGGCAGCCGGAAAGTGGCTCTGGAGTGTGAGGAAGGTGATGCGGCTTATGCAGAATCTGTTTGTGCAACAGAGGAGTTGAAGTTTTACAAAGACAATGTTGACCCAACAGATATGACCTCTCTGAAAAAGCCAACTACAGAGCAAGAGCCGGCAATGAAATTTAAATCGGCTGATGAGACTAAACTTGTTGATTTTGTTCCAGGTGACTCATCTCAGCAGTTAGCATCAGTGCCAATCTGGATCCAAAATAGGAAAGCGCGCTCATCGAGTTCATCCGTGGGAATAGGGACATCTTCGCATGGAAACCTTCTGACATGCCAGGTGTACCTAGAGAACTCGCTGAGCACACTCTCAATGTTGATCCGAAATTTAAGCCGGTCAGGCAGTTCCTTCGGCGGTTTAATGAAGAGAGGCGAAAAGCTATTGGTGAAGAGGTGGCCCGGCTCTTGGCGGCCGGGTTTATTGTTGAAGTTTTCCACCCAGAATGGTTAGCTAACCCGGTGCTCGTACTCAAGAAGAACGGCACTTGGCGGATGTGTGTGGACTACACGGACTTAAATAAGGCGTGTCCGGCTGATCCTTTTGCCCTTCCCCGTATTGATCAAATTATTGATGCTACGGCCGGTTGTGCGCGTTTAAGTTTTCTGGACGCTTATTCTGGATATCATCAGATTAAAATGGCGGTTAAGGACCAGGAGAAGACGGCGTTCATCACTCCCTTTGGAGCCTTCTACTATGTATCCATGCCCTTTGGACTCAAGTGTGCACAGGCGACTTATCAGCGTTGCGTGCATAACTGTCTTCATAAACAGATTGGACGTAATGTTCATGCTTATGTGGACGATATTGTGGTTAAGTCCATAAAGGAGGAAACCCTGATAGATGATTTGAGAGAAACCTTTGATAATCTCCGGGTCTACAAGATGATGCTTAACCCGGCCAAGTGTGTCTTTGGTGTTCCTGCAGGCAAACTCTTGGGTTTCTTGGTTTCTGACAGAGGCATTGAGGCTAACCCGGAGAAGATCAAGGCCATCACCTCCCTGGCTAAGCCGGCGTGCATAAATGACGTTCAGCGCTTGGCGGGTCGCATCGCTGCTTTAAGCCGGTTTATAAGCCGTTTGGGTGAGAAGGCCATGCCCTTATATCAGTTGATGAAGAAAACTGATAACTTTGTCTGGAATGATGCAGCTAATACCGCCTTTGAGGAATTGAAGAAGCAGCTGGCAGAGCCTCCAGTCCTTGCTGCTCCAGTTGATAAGGAGCCCTTATTATTATATGTGGCGGCGAACACACGAGCCGTCAGTGTGGCTATAGTGGTGGAGCGCAAGGAAGAGGGTAAGGAGCATCCGGTTCAGCGGCCGGTTTATTATGTCAGCGAAGTGCTCATCGAGTCCAAACAGCGGTATCCGCATTGGCAGAAGCTTGTTTATGGTGTGTTCATGGCAAGCCGGAAGCTTAAGCATTATTTCCAGGGTCATCCCATAACTGTGGTCAGTTCTGCCCCTCTTGGTGATATCATTCAAAACAGAGAGGCCACAGGGAGAATTGCTAAGTGGGCTATAGAACTGGGACCTCATGGTCTCAAATACGTGCCACGCACTACTGTTAAATCTCAGGCCTTGGTGGATTTCATCAATGATTGGACAGAGTCACAAGTGCCCGAGCAGAAGCCGGATAACACATATTGGACTATTCACTTCGACGGGTCCAGGCAGTTGGAAGGCTCGGGGGCTGGAGTTGTATTGGCTTCCCCTAAAGGTGACAAGTTCCATTATGTGCTACAGTTGTTGTTTCCTTGCACTAACAATGCGGCTGAGTACGAGGCCTTGCTCCACGGTCTTCGGATGGCTAAGGAGATGAGCTTGAGCCGGGTAAGGTGTTTCGGTGACTCAGACTTGGTGGCTCAACAAGTATCAGGCAAGTGGGACTCTAAGGACCCTCTCATGGCGGCTTATCGCCGCGAAGTTGATGCCATTCCTGGGCACTTTCAGGGCTACCAAGTAGAGCACATTGATCGCAGGAAGAATGAGGCGGCTGATGCTCTAAGCCGGCTAGGCTCTCAGCGAAAGCCGGTGCCGCCTAACACTTTCCTGGATGTCCTGTATAGCCCTTCTGTTAAGTTGCCTACAGAGGAAGATTTGGCTGTCCCTGACCCGGAGGCACGACTGGTGGCGGCTCTCCATATCATACCAGACTGGACAATGCCGTATCTGGCTTACATGACCCGGGGCGAGTTGCCTGAGGATGAAACTTTGGCCAGGCAAATAACCCGGCGGGCTAAGTCAATGATCGTTATCGATGGCGAGTTGCATCGCAGTGTCACAGGGGCGTTTCAGCGTTGTGTCTCCCCTGAGGAAGGTCAAGAAATCTTGCGTGAGATCCATGAAGGGGATTGTGGCCATCACGCCGGCTCAAAGTCTCTTGTGGCCAAGGCTTTTCGTCATGGTTTCTATTGGTTGACGGCTCATGCTGATGCAGAGGACTTAGTCAGTAAGTGTGATGGTTGCCAAAGGTTCTCGCGACGGGCTCACGTACCGGCTCAAGAGCTGAGGATGATCCCAATTACTTGGCCCTTTGCGGTCTGGGGGCTTAATATGGTTGGACCTTTCAAAAGGTCCAAGGATAAGAAGACCCACCTATTGGTGGCGGTTGACAAATTTACCAAGTGGGTGGAAGCTGAGCCAGTTAGCAAGTGCGATGCAGCCACGGCGGTTCAATTTATGAAAAAGGTGATTTTCCGCTTTGGCTTTCCGCACAGCATTATAACTGACAATGGCACCAATCTATCCAAAGGCGCCATGGAAGAGTTTTGTCAACGAGAGCATATCCGACTTGATGTCTCCTCAGTTGCTCATCCTCAATCCAATGGTCAAGCCGAGAGAGCTAATCAGGAGATTCTGAAGGGTATCAAGCCCCGGCTTTTGGTCCCTTTGCAACGGACGCCGGGTTGTTGGGTGGAGGAGTTGCCCTCCGTGTTATGGAGCATCAACACTACTCCTAACAGATCTACAGGCTTCACGCCTTTCTTCATGGTTTATGGGGCAGAGGCCGTCCTCCCCAGTGACATCCGTCATGACTCACCTCGAGTGGCGGCTTATGTTGAGGCAGACAATGAACAGGCGCGCCAAGATGCTCTTGACTTGTTGGATGAACAGCGTGATGTGGCCGCAGCTCGCTCCGCGATTTACCAACAAGACCTGCGCCGTTATCATAGTCGCTGGGTTAAAACCCGGGTCTTCCAGGAAGGCGATCTCGTGCTCCGGCTCATCCAGGATCAAACAGATGCGCCCAAGCTCTCCCCGCCTTGGGAAGGACCCTTTGTGGTCAGAAAGAACTTGCACAACGGGTCATATTACCTCATTGACATTCGGGAGCATAAAGATTCACGTAAGTCGGAGGAAGAGACCCGTCGGCCGTGGAACATAGCTCAGCTTCGGCCTTACTACACTTGAGTTACCAGCTCTCGTGATGTACATATTTCTCTCAGCCGTGTATATATTATGATAAGCAATAAAGCAGGACCTCTGTCCTTTTTTCTCCTCCAAATGTGCACGTGTTGTTTTCATTGCAAGATTACATGATGAATTGAAGGAGGATCCGGCTTATGATCGTATTCGAATCTAGCCATAAGCAGCAAGGTCACTTGGGGGCTTCCTGTTCAAACATGGGTCGTATTCGAACCAAAGAGAACATAGCTGTCGATACCCATTTGATTGGCAAAGTGCCGAGCTCATTGGGGAGTTTTCCTTGATCATATTTGAATCATGGTTTTACCCCTTTGGGAACCGACGTGGATCGTATTCGAATCAGCGTCGTTAAACAATTCTTAAAATCACTTGGGGCTTCCTGTTCAAACATGGGTCGTATTCGAACCAAAGAGAACATAGTTGTCGATACCCTCTTGATTGGCATCTCCACACCCACTGGGGGCTATATGATCGTATTCGAATCTTAGCATAACCCCTTTGGGCCGGGTCTCTGGTTGTATTCGAACCGGAAGCCCCTAAGTTCTTCCAGTTTATAGTCGGTTTTGTCTGATTATTCCAAGTGTGTACGGCCGGGTCTCACTTTGCCGGCTTAACTTGGGTTTACAGTATTGCTGAACGCAATGGGTGTTATAAGACAGGTAAACCGGAGTTGCGGTACCAACCTTCTTATCCGGATTATCTAAACCGGAAGTATGCTTGCAGGCCGTTAAGTATGTTCTTACGGCTGTATTCAGGATATCATTGAAGACAAGTCCTTTTTGATTCATATTCCGGGTTATCTAAAACTTATGATTCTCAGGGCGGTAAGCCACCTCGAGACTTGTGATTTTCCCTTCTATGCAGGATAATTAAAGGCACCTCTTTTGAGGTTAAGAAAAACAAAGGATTGATTATGACCCGGAGAAACATCAAAGAGACAACTTCAAAAGACTTCAGCATTCAATACGTGCACGATGGCACGGCAGAGATAAACTGTTGCACCTACTCTATTACAAAACTCATCAAGTCTAAAAGGGTGGAGCATTGTTTGGTAAACCGGCTGCGAAAGTTAAGACGCTTGCTGGGTGGAAGTCTCCGGCTCATCTCTTCCTTCTCCTCCGGTTGATCCCAAGACCCGGAAGGTTGATGACTTCCAGTCGATGCCGCTGAGAGCTTCGAACTGGGCTTCCTCGTCAATTAACCCGGAAGGGTCAATCTCCGGGGCGAAAGTGTGCTGACGAGCCGGCGGGATCAAGTTGAGGGCTTCATAGCGCGGAGTAGGAATCCTCTGATTTTCTGCGTCGTAGCCCGGCTGGTACTTGGTCAGATCGGTATCGTTGCCAATACCGGGCGTACGGCCTTCACGCAAGCTGCAAAGTCCTTCTGATCAAAGGCGGTGCCGTCTTCCTTCAGACTTGGGTAGCCGAGGGCGATGTCCGCCGGGTCTAACTCTGGCAAGAACGCCTTAGCCCAGCTCAGCGCAGCAATCGCTCCGGCTCTTGCAGAGGCTCGTCGCAGTTCTTGGATCCGTTGAGGAAGAACGGCGAGCCGGCGAAGGACTTCCGCCAGGTGAGTCGGCACCTCGTTGGAGAGGGCCACCACAGCCAAGGCACGTTGTGACCCGGTGTAGAGTTGCTCCACCAGGGTGTATACGGCCTTCAGCTTGGTCACCACACTCTGATTCAGGTTGGCACTTCTGGGACCTATTTAACAAAGACAGATAAGCCGCCGACAAGGATGAAATTATGAGATATACACATTCTAAACTTGATGAAAGCCGGCGCGACGACTTACCGAAGACTGCGGCCACCATCTGGGACACTTGGCGCTTTAGGCCGGAGAGCTCGGCGGTCTTCTCGGAGAGAGCCTTCTCTGCCTGTTCAGCCCGGTTCACCAGTGCGACCTTTTCTTCGGCCCACGCCTTCCGCTCAGCGTCGAACTCCGTCTTCAGCTTCTCTTGCGCGGCGATGCTGGACACGAACTTGGCGTTTGCCTTCCGGGTCTCCATCTCTTGCATCTTCAGCCGGTTCTTGAGATCAGCAAGGTCAGCCTCAAGCTTCTTGCCAACAGCCTATATAAACTTCCGGGTTATGGCATGAACAATTACTCTACAAATTTAAAGTCCCAAGCGTTTTCCAAGCAAAGACACTTGGCACTTGGGGGCTAATGCATATCGAACGCTTCTATCTACACATTGCCGGTTCAAATGGAGTAAGCCGGAACCTAAGTCTACAACATATTCAATCATAAGTCGTCGACTTGGGGGCTAGCATGGTAAAGGTAACTATGCAGTAAGTAAGAGGACAGCAGAATGATACCTCAGACTTCTGCTGGATCTGGTTCACCATGGCAACCTCTGCGTCCCGGCTCTTGTGCACTTGGCTGATGTAGCCAGAGACGAGCTCTCCGATGCTCAGGTTGGCGTAGTTGGAGAGGTCCAGGTTCATCCGGTGGGGCTGCAGCAACTCCCCCTTAGCGGAGCACTTGGCCAGCACGGTAGGTCTCCCCGGCTCAACGAACTCCGTCCGGGTGATTACCACGTCCGGGTCATTTGTTGGTTGAGCCAAGCCGGAGGCCTCCGGGTCAGCAGAAGCTTCTACAGGTGCCGTGTCCATTGGAGTGGTGGCTTCGGGGGCGGAGGCAGCTGGCGGTTCTTGGACCGTCACCTCCGGCTCAGGCAAATCCGGCTCTCCGGCCGACTTGGTTTTCTTCGCCCTCTTGGTGAGCTTTGCCTGGGCACTGAAAGAACAACAAAGGTTAGTATAAAAAGTATGAGCAAAAACCAGAACAAATATAAGAGGGTTATCATTACCCGGGCACGGTTTTGAAAGCCGGCAGACTGGACTGCATAGAGTCGCCGGAAGAGGGGGAGGTCTCCTGATAATTTGAGTCAGAAGAATTGAGTGGCTAACGTATAACACCCGCCAACGGATGAAAAGGGTACAAGTGGGAAATAACCTCAGTTCGGCGCTTCCTTGATGCGTCAGGTAACCCGGAGGAGAGGTCGGTGTCCTTGTTGGTCCGGGTGTGACGCCGGCTTTTATGAACCTGTCGCTTCAAAATAAATTGAGGGTCTTGATAAGCTAAAGGATGTGAAAAGCTTACTTTCCGGGTTACCCTTCGGAATTTCAGCCTTGGCAAGGGCTCCGAGTCGGAGGAAAGTGACATTACCTCTTCAACCACCGGGTTACTTGCGCCGGTGTCATCCTATCAATGAACAAGTATTGATAAGGCGGATAGCAGCAAACAACAAATATAGCAAGGACTTAAAAGCTCAGGGGTTACCTCTGACTCGGAGCTGTCGCTTAATTGCATCAGCTCTGAAGCAGTAGGCCTGCTTCCTTTCTCGCGAGGGGCGGCTTTCTTCACCTTTCTGGCCTTCTTGGCCGCCTCATGGTCATACTTGACCCGCCAGAACTTGTCGTCAGCCTGAAAAATACAATGATGATTTCTTCAAATGATTCAGATGAAAGTTATATACAGAAGAAGATAGGATGATCAGATTGGCGGCTTACCGCTGGGGCTGGGTTGGTCTTGCAGAAGGGGGCTAACCCGGTCCTTCCGCAGTCTGCCAGGCTCTCGTTTAAAAGAGCCTTGGTCATCTCCTCTGCAACGTCTTCAGGAAGATCATTGCGGCTGTGTCTCTGAGGGTCGTCCTTTCGGCCCGTGTACTCACACATTAAGCCGGGGCGGCGGTTCAATGGGATCACCCGCCACGAGATCCAGACCCGGACCAGATCGATTCCATTCATACCATTGCCCAGGAGAGCCTTGATCTTGTTGATAGTGGGGAGCAGAGGCTGGCGCTCCGCCGGAGTCAGTTTGTCTGACAGTGGGTGTGTTGACTCCAGACGCGACGGGCGAAAGCCGGGCAGCGGACTTTCATCAGCCGGTGACGTGTCTTGGCAATAGAACCAAGTCATGTTCCAGTCCTTTGGGTGGCTCGGCGGCTCGGCATAAGGGAAAAGACAGTCTCTTCGCCGCTGAATGGAGATGCCGCCTAACTCCAGACTTGGCCCATTGGCGCACTCATTCTGACGGTTCAAGTAAAAAAGCTCTCTGAAGAGCAGCAGACTAGGTTCTTCTCCAAGGTAAACCTCGCAGAAGACTTGGAAGTTGCAGATGTTGGACACTGAGTTGGGTCCTATGTCTTGAGGCCGCAAGTCGAAGAAGTTTAGAACGTCCCTAAAAAACTTTGAGCCGGGCGGTGCGAAGCCCCGGCTCATGTGATCCGCAAAAATCACTACCTCCCCGTCCTTTGGCTGTGGTCTCTCTTCTGATGGGTCAGGGGCACGGTAGGACATGGCATCCTTCTTCGGCAGATATCCAGACTTAACAAAATCCGCTAGGGTCTCATTGGTGACATTGGACCTCATCCAGTTGCAAGTAATGGAGGCTCTGGGAGCTTTGGGAGGCATGGTGAAAGTCGGCAGTCTATGATAAAAGGAAAAACGTCCGGGTTAATTATGAGCCGGAAGAAATCTACAGTTCAATGTCAAGGTGGCGGCTTATGAAGGGGACTAATGGTATATATTTAAGTGCATCGGGCTA
The DNA here is from genome assembly GCF_018294505.1 of Triticum aestivum. Taxonomy (NCBI): domain Eukaryota; kingdom Viridiplantae; phylum Streptophyta; class Magnoliopsida; order Poales; family Poaceae; genus Triticum; species Triticum aestivum. Next base: position 220,452,494 of record NC_057799.1, read on the forward strand.
TTTAAGCCACCGAGGGATTGAGAGTAATTTGATTGTCTACAGGCCTTATTACAGCTAAGCCGGAAATTTTATGGCGCATGGTTTTCTTTAAGCCGGAAGGTTCTATGGCGCGTGGTTTCTTTAAACCGGAACTGTAAACCGCCGAGATTCAATGATTGCAGTTTTTTACTAAGTGTGGTAAACAGGTTTCACACATCGCAGTAAAAATTTTGGATCAAAATGGTCGGTCCAAAGGAAATTTTCTAGACCTAAAATACAGACGCAGGGGAGTTCTTGAGCTCGAATGAGGTCTTTATGCAGTGAAAAGAAGTCTACTTGTGTTTGAAACGGGTGCTAAAACATCTACCGCAGTGGTTCCATACGGGCTAAGATCAAAAAGGAGCAGTAAACAAGAAGACTACCGGAGCTTGTGGGCGACGGCGACGAACACGAAGAACGCGGACGAACCCACGGCAGATCTATTCTACAGGACAAGCAGGACTTACAAGAGCTGGAGAGTCGCGGAGGTCGTCGCGTTTCTCTGGTCAGATCAGGGTGATGCAGCGGCCTGAGCTGGTGACGACGAGAAGACCCGCGGCGGCGACAGCGGCGGAGCTCGAGCAGCACGGGACAGTGAGAGGAAGGAGACGACAGAGGAAGGAGGGTGAGAAAGGCCCGTCGGGCCGGCCTATTTATAAGGCGAGCTCATGAGTGGGCGCAAGAATCAAGGAGACCACGGCGTGGTTATCTCCCCCCGAAACGCCTCGATTTTCGGGATGACAGTAAAGAAAAAGATCCGTTGCGGATCTGGCGGAGTAAAAAATGGGCTTAATGGAAGATGACGTCATGGCGGATTTTCCGGAGTCCGGAGGATGACGTCACGCCGGGTTATGGCCTTCACACAATTGTAAGCCGGAGGTTTTCTGTCGAAGGAATGGAAGATTGACATGAGCCGGCTCAAATCAATCTGGGGCCTAATGTTGAGGATATAGACCTTAGAGTCACCCGCCAGGAAGGCCGGGTTACTCATATGGTCATTGCCAGAAGCCCGGCGCCAAGCCTGAAGACGGTGGGCCAAAGATGGGCTTAAGACCCGGATATGGCTTAGAGCCCGTAGTTGCAATCTATTATGCTAGAACTTGTAGTGTAAGGCAAGGATAGTTGAGAGTCCGAGCCAGACACTCTTATGAGCCGGCCGGGACTCTAAGAGCTGCTGGGCGTCGGCCTCCCTATATAAAGGGACGACCCGGCAGCGGTTTAGCGACAAGAACAATCTCATCGAGAGCCAGACATAGCAGTTTAGCTCCCTGGTGATCGTAACCCTAATCAATACCACCTCAAACTAGACGCAGGCTTTTACCTTCACCGTAAGGGGCCGAACCAGTATAAACCCTCGTGTTCCTTGTCCCGCACTAACCCCTTCAAGCTTCCTAGCTGCAATGGCTCCACGACTAAGTCCTAGCTCGAGGACATCTGCCGTGACAATTCCACGACACACCGCAAAAGAAGATTACATCGAATAGATCTCCACAAGAGAGGGGGAGAACATTGTATTGAGATCCAAAAAGAGAGAAGAAGCCATCTAGCTACTAACTATGGACCCGAAGGTCTGAGGTAAAATACTAACACTTCATCGGAGAGGCTATGGTGTTGATGTAGAAGCCCTCCGTGATCGATGCCCCTTCCGACGGAGCTCCGTAACAGGCCCCAAGATGGGATCTCACGGGTACAGAAGGTTGCGGCGGTGGAATTAGGTTTTTGGCTCCGCATCTGGTAGTTTGGGGGTATGTAGGTATATACAGGAGGAAGGAGTACGTCGGTGGAGCAACGTGGGCCACGAGGGTGGAGGGCGCGCCCCCCTACCTCGTGGCTTCCTGGTAGCTTTCTTGACGCAGGGTCCAAGTCCTCTGGATCACGTTCGTTCCGAAAATCACGTTCCCGAAGGTTTCATTCCGTTTGGACTCCGTTTGATATTCTTTTTCTGTGAAACTCTGAAATAGGCAAAAAAACATCAATTCTAGGCTGGGCCTCCGGTTAATAGGTTAGTCCCAAAAATAATATAGAAGTGTATAATAAAGCCCAATAATGTCCAAAACAGAATATAATATAGCATGGAACAATCAAAAATTATAGATACGTTGGAGACGTATCAATAAACTCTTTTATTAGCCATAGATTCATCAAAATAAGCAAACAACACACGAAAAACAGAATCTATCAAAAACAGAACAGTCTGTAGTAATCTGTAACTAATGCAAACTTCTGGGACTCAAAAAATTCAGCCAAAACAGGATGACCTATAAAATTTGTTTATTGATCAGCAGAAATTGGAATCAGTATTTTATCACGTTCTGGTGATTTTTAACAATTGTTTTCGTGAACAGAAAGTTTCTGGAATTTTCAGCAAGATCAAATAACTATCATCCAAGAAGATCCTATAGGTTTAACTTGGCACAAACACTAATTAAAACATAAAAACAAATCTAACCAGAGGCTAGATCAAATATTTATTCCTAAACAGAAGCAAAAATAAAAAAAAAACTAAAATAAAATTGGGTTTCCTCCCAACAAGCGCTGTCGTTTAACGCCCCTAGCTAGGCATAAAAGCAAGGATAGATCTAGGTATTGCCATAATAATAGGATAGATCACGGAAACTCATTTCATATTCTCTACGTTCAGCAGCAAGTTTTCTTTGAGGCAAGCAAAAGTAATCAAAAGGGCTAAATTTAATGGGATAGAAGTCCCCAAGATCAACCTTTGGAGGTATAGGTTCCTCCTTCGGCCCTTCATATTGCACAACCAATTCATCATTATAAGCGTTCTTTTGACAAAATTCCGTGAGCCTATACTCGAGAGAGTATCCTAGCTCATTATTTCGAATAGCAAAATCATTATTAAGTTCAGAAATTCTATCAACTAGGTCATTGACCCGATTTGTCTTTTTTGCACAGACTTGCTCAAATGTCCAAACGAGTTGATTTTTGCAGCGCACCTCACGCACCTAATTATCTACCACCCGAATTTTTTTTGGAATTTTTTGAATTTTTCTAGTATTTTTTTGAATTTTTTGCTGAACAGGTGCTTCTGAGCCCGGGCTCTGCCTTGAATTATCGCCATCTAGCTAATAACTATGGACCCGAAGGTCTGAGGTAAACTACTCACACATCATCGGAGAGGCTACGGTATTGATGTAGAAGCCCTCCGTGATCAATGCCCCCTCCGGCAGGACGCCGGAAAATGCCCCAAGATGGGATCTCACGGGTATAGAAGGTTGCGGCGGTGGAATTAGGTTTTCGTGGATGCCTCTGTTGGTTTGGGGGTACATAGGTATATATAGGAGGAAGAAGTATGTCGGTGGAGCAACATGGGCCCCACGAGGGTGGAGGGCGCGCCCCCTACCTCGTGCTCTCATGGTTGATTTCTTGACGTAGACTCCAAGTCCTCTGGATAACGTTTGTTCCGAAAATCACGTTCTCGAAGGTTTCATTCCGTTTGGACTCCGTTTGATATTCTTTTTCTGCGAAACACTGAAATAGGCAAAAAACATCAATTTGGGTTGGGCCTCCGGTTAATAGGTTAGTCCCAAAAATAATATAAAAGTGTATAACAAAGCCCATTTATCATCCAAAACAGAATATAATATAGCATGAAGCAATCAAAAATTATAGATACGTTGGAGACATATCACTCATTAATGTCAAAAGAACTTGGTAGTTAAATAAAATCTATTCCTTTGTTGTAGAAATTGGGTTTATGCAAATGATAAACTTAGAGCCTCCACCAGCCATATATGCATGTAGTGATAGCTGCTATTTGTTCATTGCTCTATAGTGTTATCTGGCCAGCATATTCCATGTGCTGACCTACACGGCTGCAACGTATCATGTTATAGAATTTTCAGACGAAGAGTAAGGCGCGCTAGGTCGTTGTCGTGCACTCAGTTTTTGCCGTGGAGTTGGATGGACTCATTTATCTTCGATGCTTCTGCAGTTACCTTATTTAGATGGCCTTCAGCCGTATTATTGTAATAAGTACTCTTTTTGAGACACTCGATGTAATAAGTGTGTGATTGAACTCTATTATAAATCCTCGAGTAATGTGTGTGTCAGCAATACCGATTTAGGGATGACACTTAAGCACAGAGACTATGGTCCATTGGGATCAGGTCGCTACAGGTGGCAACCTTATGTTGGGCTTTGTGGCTTGCCTGAAATTATATGGTTTATAAAAATTGATTTTCATCCTCCATGAAGGTTATTCATGCATGTACGCGATGACTTGATACTTGGTCTACCCTATAGAGGCCGGAGAACATAGAATTTTTTTATAATGGCGTCTACCGGCTGAAGCATATGCAGTTAGGGAGGTTTTCTTTCATCCTGGATGACATTGCAATCTTATAGGATCTGCTCCATCTTGGCCTAATTCTTTTTGATTGTGTTGAATGTGCTGACCGTGTGAATTGTGCTATGCAGAGATCGGATATTCGCTTAGTGTGATTGTACCACCTCAATATGTCGTACAACTACGACACGACTTGACTTGTGCAGTGATGGCTAAGAAGAACTAGAAAAAAGATCATCATTTGTGCAGTGATGGCTAAGAAGAACTAGAAAAAAGATCATCATAACAATCATCGCAAAAGGACCCGGAACAATAAAAAGACTAGAGAGCAACGACCCATGAACGAAAGAAACAAAACTAGGCCAGATTGAGGAGGTAACGTGTACCCGACTGAGCTCACTCACCCAACGTACATATTCTTAGTTTAAGGGTCGGTCCCCGGTTTATGTATGCTACATGTTACCATGGAATATGGTTAGCAACAACGTTTTTGAGAATACACCAATCCTTGGCATATCAATTTTACAGAAGAAAGGCAAAGAAGCCAACAACACCGTCATACAATGCTAGATAGGCATTAGGGCATCTTCAAGGCGGACCTGCAAACCGCCCGCATCCGTTCGGATCACGTTGTCCGGACCACGGAAGTCATCCAACACGGGCATGTATCGGTCTATAGCGCGGTCGGACGTACTTTCTCCCGCAAACTGAGACAAAAGTGGGACAGCTTTTCGAGAGTCCGGACAACAGACACGCTGGACTCCGACACCCTCGGCCCACCTAAGACCCTTCCCGGACCCACGCCTCCATCCTCCCCATTTCTGTTCTTCCTTCTTTATCTCTTACCTTCGCCGCCGCTCCACTACCCCGGCCGCCACGCCACACCCTTGCCGGAACTCTACGTCTCCGTCACCTTTGGCGCTCTAGCAGGGCTCCACCCTGCTTCTCCTTCATCATCGTTCAACCCCTGTCCTCGACCGCCCCGCCAGGTACCATACGCTACTGCTATATTCACCATGCCCGGCAACTGTTCGATGAATTGCCGGAGCTAAAAACAATTTTCCCTTCTTCTTTCTAGCAATGGATTCCGAGTTGGAGTACATATACGAGCAGTTTGTTGAGTCGTCTGATGGCTCGTCGAATGAGGAGTACTCCGATGAGACGGCGATGATGCAGGCGGTCCTTGAAGATGCGGAGCGTGTTCTCAATTTCAAGGCCTTGATCAAGGGTCATCGAGTGCTCAACCACAACAGGGCTCGCGGCCATTTGACACTGATGGCTGACTACTTTGCCCTTGATGCACTCTTTGCTGACCATTTGCGCTGGCGTAATCGAATGCGCAAGACTGTCTTCGGTCGTTTGTACCAGGGCGTCCGATCCTATGATGACTACTTCATCCTGAAGAAGGACGTCATGGGAACGATTGGGTTCTCTGGTTACCAGAAGTGCACGGCCGCACTCCAAATGCTTGCATATGGCACAGTCGCTGATTCGTGGGACGAGTACCTACGGATGTCTGAGAGCATATGCGGAGATGCCATGGTTAGGTTTGCAACTGCCGTGGTCGAGGTGTTCGGACCTCAGTACTTAAGAGAACCAACTGTGCCAGACACCGAGAGGCTCTTGGCAATCTCAGAAGCAAGAGGGTGGTCAGGTTTACTTTGATTTCTTGATTGCATGCATTGGAAATGAAAGAACTGCCCGATGGCTTTACAAGGGCAATATCAAGGTCATGTTAAGATGCCCACCATAATTCTTGAAGCAGTTGCATCACAAGATATTTGGATTTGGCACGCTTTCTTTGGCATGCCCGGCTCTCACAATGACATCAATGTGCTGCAGCGATCACCGTTGTTTGCGAAGCTGACTGAAGGAAAAGCTCCTCCTTGCCACTATATTGTCGATGGACATGAGTACAACATGGGCTACTATCTGGTTGACGGTACCTATCCTTTATGGGCTACCTTTGTCAACCCCATCTCTAACCTAGTTGGCCAGAAAAAAGCTCACTTTGCCCAAAGACAAGAAGCAGCTAGAAAGGATGTCGAGGGGGCATTTGGAGTTCTGCGGGCCCGTTTTGCAGTTGTTCATGGACCTGCTAAATAATGGGATCCGAAGACCTTGTGGGAGGTGATGACATGTTGTCTGATCATGCGCAACATGATCATCGAGAATGAGGGTGACGATGCTGCCGCAACTCTAAAATTTGAGAACGGGGTGATCATATCTAACTTTCAAACCAAAATCCAGCTACATTTGAAGAGTTTATTTAAATGCATCAACAAATTCGATATTGACCAACTCACGGGCAGCCGAAGGAAGATCTGATTAAGTATCAGTTGGCGGTTAAAGGGGAAAACAATGTTGGGATGTAATATTTGAACTTTTTAAAGTTTGAAGTACTGCTGCATGCGGCTATTTGAACGTTTGTACCCTATGTATATAGTTATTTGATCGTACGGACTTACAAAAAATAAAAAGGCCGGATGTATGCGACTGCGATTGAATGACGGTCTCCTATATCCTTATCCGCGGACTGATTCACCGACCCACAAACGAATGCGAGAGAAAATTTATAAATTGCCGTTGGAGATGCCCTTAGCCAGCCATTTTGCCAGAGGACTACTCCTCACTAGAACCTAGTACTAACAACTGCGGCGGAGCGCCCATGACCGTAAAGCGTTCAGCACGAAATAGGCCATGGTTAGCAACAACTCTCTATCAATCTCGTAAAGATTTTCCTGTGACAACTCAGTACCGCAATGACAAACGAAACCTCGATTTAATAAACGCTGAAAAATTGGAGCACATCATGGCCAGAGTGGTGCCAAATAAATATGCTGAGATGGTGGTTTCCTTATATATAAGTTATGTTGCACACGTTGGAAACAAACGTGCAACACACTGTGCCATGTTGCCACGCGCATTTTTTGTAGTAACAACAAAATGAGCCTACGAGACGCACGCACCATATATTTTCTTTCTCGGCGGGTATTAAACCATGTCTTGGCCTTTCCTGCACACCTCCGCTCCGTGCAGCGTCGCCGCGCTGCACCGGGGCGTCCCCGCCTCCCTCCTCCGATCCCCCCGCCACCACTCTCCTTTCCGCTGCCGTCGGTGACGCTGCCAGGGCAAAGCCCGAGCGGCGGCGGTCTTCTGCTCGCGCGTCAGCTGCTCAAGATCGATGCGGCGGCTCCGATCTTGATCTTTTTGGCGGTGATGGCGGACAACGGCGGCTGGAGTATGGCAGCGGGTCTGTAGTCGTAGCGGGTGGCGGCGACGGCGGCCATGTTGCAGTCGCTCAACCTCCGGTTCGGTTTCGGATTGCCGTGGCGCTCCTGGTCTTGATCTGCATCACGTGGGCACCCGGGACGGCGACCCTGGGCTTGGCGGTGGTGTTCATCTCCTACGTCGGAGGTGGTCAGCCTGAGGATGGGTGAGCAGATCTCGAGATCTGCAATCTAGTCCCGGCTGCGAGTCGGGGAGACATAGTTGCCGGTGAAAACCGAGCCGACGGCGGACGATGGCGGCGATCTGCGCCGTTACCTTGATAAAGGCATCGTCCTGTAACTACTGTCGGCCCACTCGTGCTGCTCCAGGGGAAACCCTAGGATCTGGTTTTCCAGATCGGACGATGGCGGCACTACGGTGTCGGTTCTCTCTTGGGAGCATCGTTTGTGGAGCAGGCGCTGAAAGTCAGAGGCAGGAGGTGGAGCGGCTTCGTCTTGCACGGAGCTTCGGTGAAGATGTCAAGTCATGCCTGACCGACAGGTGCTACGCTTTGTCATGCCTGGTCGGCAGGTGCTACGCACGATAGATTTTCCAGAGACTTCAAGCTGTGTCGGCTGGTGGTACTTGGCGGCATGGTGCTGAGGGGTACCGGCGGCGACCGCCACGTGCTCAGCAGTTCGCGCGCAGGGAGGTGGTGTTGTTGGGCAATGTGGTGGCGTCGACGGCAGCTAGACCAGGCAAGGATGATGCGTCAGTACAGCTCTGAAGATGGAGTGGTGGTAGTTGGCGGCGGCGGCCTCTGAGAGCACGCCGGACCGGTGTGTGCCTCATACCCGGCAAGTAGCTTGGTTGGGGCCTCAGGTCTTAGATGTTAGGTTTGGCTGCGAGGTCTGTGGTATTAGGCCCGGACTATCAGCATCCCTTCATCAACTGGATAGGAGTAGCGACAGATGTTGCCTAAACGGTGGCTTCAGACTTACTGTTGTATTTCTTTGTAGGGTTAATTATCCTTTTGCCCTCAGTGGTGTCCGTGTGCTCAGTTTTGCCCTCAGATGCGAATTATGCTCAGCTTTGCCCCTAGTTCGTGCACACCGACTCGTTCCGTGAACTCTGCCGTCTCCGTCAGGTCAACATTTTGACTCGGCCCTTACAGGTGGGACCAGGCGGCAGAGACGGCCAATTCTATTCAGACCGTTGCACGCGTGGCTTGTGGGACCCAGCAGAGAGCCGTTGAGCAGAGAGCCGTTGCGGGTGTGCTATATAAGCGGGCGACACACAGCGGCGGTGACCACGGCGACGGAGAGCACGGCGACGAAGAGCACGGCGGTGACCACGACGAGAGAGAGAGAGAGAGAGCACGGCGGTGACCACGACGAGAGAGAGAGAGAGCACGGCGGTGGGAAGCTAGCTGTGGAGGGCGCGGCGCATTGAGATCCCCTTCGGCTCCGAGCTCCATGTCTTCCTCAAGCTCCCGCGCCACCTCGCGGATGCAGAGCCGGGCGCGTGTGGACATGCCTGTCTTCGTCTGTCCGCGGTGCCGGGCGGGCGTTGTTCGGAGGGTTTCTCACACACCGAGGAATCAGAATCGTCCGTTCTACGTGTGCAGCGAGAATGGGGTAAGAATCGGGGCAATTGCACCATTTTCATGGTCGGGATCTTTGAGCAATGGGTTGATCTGTTTGGTGTTCATGCAGGTGACATGCTTCTTTTTTTGGGTCGATGCTCTGGCCAAGACTCTGATGAATGAACTACAAGAAGAGCATGAAGAATGGTTGTGCATGCTGCCACGGACGACAGTGGCCGCAGCGCGAGCTCCGGAAGAAGAGATGGAGGGCGAAGCACGCACTGACAGAGACTAGCTGTTGAGCTTAGGATGTTGAAGAAGAAGGTTAGGAAGCTTGAAGATCAAGCACTACCAATACCCATTTGCAAATAATTTTGGGCATTTGTAGGTATGGTAATCGCACTGGTTGTAATGTTGAAAATGTATGGAAAGGCATGAATTATGGAGGAATTTGTAATCTTGAAATTGTATGAGAAATTCACCTAGTTTAAATGTTGGTCAAAGTTGTTTAAATGTTGAAAAAAAGAGAAGAAGTGACCAACATTTAAATATGTTGAAAAAACAAGAAATGAGGAATTCAGAAACTTTTGATCAATGAAATGCAGCTCTCTGCTCTGCCTTTCTGTCAAAAAAGGTTGCTCTTGGGCCAAATTCAGAGCGTAGAGCCAAGTGCAGGCTAGACTAATGGGCCAACTGCATCCAATTATGCCCATTCGGGGGTTCTCTTGCGTGTTTTTCTGTTTTCTGTTCTGATTTAATTTAGGCAGTAAATCATAATGCTGAAACTTTTTGTGGAAGCTAATTGAATTATTTCAGAGCCAAACAATTTAGAAATTTTTTGGAGCTATTAAATATTTAATAGCAATTTAATTACTCCAATTCAAATACACTGTGATTTAAATAAAAGACCAAAATGTCATTGTGACGCCCGCATATTTAAGCTACAGTGAACCTCTGCTAATGATGCCACGTCACCCCGAATACTGTTGCTAATGTCGCGTTAGTTCGAAACCGGTTCGGATTCAAATTCAAAATCAAGCAAACAATAAAAGTTTTTAAATAGTAAAACTAAAATGTCCGGATTGTGGCAAATAATCCATACTAGATATTGGTGAAGAAACCACACTTCTGTAAAGTATGTAAATGCACTATAGTAAGTGAAACAACGGCAAAATTATTATTTAAAATGCTCTTAGAATAATAAACAATTATAAACTACTTTCATTAATGTGCCAAAATATTTGTGGCAGTGGCATAACTACTAATACTAAATTAGGTACAACTTTCGTAATTTACAAAACAAAATTTAACTGATAAATAAAAGAAAACAGAAACAAAAAAATAAGTGAAAAAAGAAAAGTGAAAATAAAATAGAACCCAGAAACCCTCCTCCCCTGCTGGATTGTGGCCCAGCTGGCCACTGCCAGCCAGACCGGCCCATCTGGCCACCACCCCCTTCCTCCTGTTCACAGGGGGGATCGTGGCAGAGATCCCCCAGCTGTGGCCGAAGCATGTCGCCGTGGCGACCATCCTCCCTCCCCCACGACGCCTACTTGACACCCCCGAGCCCCCTTGTCGAACCCTAGCGCCCCCAGATTCCATCCCCTCGCTCGACTCCCCTCGGTCCAGTCAAACACGAGAGCAACCGCCGCCGTGCCATCTTCGATCCTGTGGCCGCCGTGCTCCCCGAGCCACGCGGAAACATCTAGCATCTCCGCCATGCTCATCTTCGTCGTCTGCTACCATCGGTTCGAACTGGAGCGCTCTGCATCGCCGTTATCGTCTTCGTCTTCACCGTCGGTCACCGAAGGGAGCCACCGTTGATTCGTTGTCACCACACCTCCCCGGGCCGGCTGAGCTGCTCATTGGAATCTCTGTGAGCACCTGAGCACTTCCCCTCTCCCGCCCCTTTCAATCACGCACACTAGTTTGCTTCCCCACTATGACTGTAGCTCACCGTCGCCATAGCCGCCGGGGCTCTGAGTCCGCCACCGCGCCCGTGCGCCCCCCCCCCCCCCCCCCCCCCCGCTGTCCAAGGTCACCCCTTGCCCATCTACATCTGCGCGCGCGCTCACCCCCTCGCGCGGGCCGCCCACACTTTGCCCGCTCCCGCCCAGACTGCACGCTCGACCGCGCCTCCGTCAGCGCATCCACGGCCGCCCGTGGTCGCGTTGCCCCGCTACCCGCGCCCGGCCGCAACCTCACTTGCGCCCGCTCGCGGCCTCAGCCGTACACCCCGGCCACTCCCCTGCTGCCTTCCGCGCACGCCCGCGCTCGCGCGCGGCCTCGCCTCTGCTCTGCTCGCGCCGCTCCCCACTGCCCCTCGCCTCGCAGCGCCGGGCCGGGCCCTGCGCGCACTCTCATCGCCGTCGCCTTGGGCCGCACGGCTCCCTCCGCCTCCGCGCCGCTCCGGCCGCCTGCCGGTGCCGTGGCCGCCGGCGCCCCGCGGTGCTGGGCGGCGCCCGTTGCGGCTGCGCCCACAGCGCCCGCACCTTGCCTATGTGCCCGCAACCGCCGCCCGACGCCCGTGAACCACCGCCTGTTAGCGCCCGTGGCCCTATGACATGTGGGGCCCCAACCCCCAGAACGGTTTTATAAAAAAAAGATTAAAAAATAATAAATATAAATATAAATATAATTAATTAATTAATTGACTAACTAAATTAATTAACTTAATTAATCATGTTTAGTTAACCTAATTAACTATTGATTAACTAATTAAACGGTAATTAAATTAGTTAAATCCTAATTAGAATAAACAGAGTATGACATGCGGGACCCACACGTCAGCGACCCAGTCAACACCTCTGTTGACTGCTGACGTCATGATGACATCAGCATGCACTGTTCTTGATAATGTTGAATTTAATTAAATAAATAAATTCTGAAAATGATTTAAAACTTTAGAAAATCTTATAAAATAAACCGTAGCTCACATGAAAATACTTTGTACATGAAAGTTGCTCAGAACGACGAGACGAATCCGAATACGCTGCCCATTCGTCCGCCACACACCCCTTGCATATCGAAAAGGCAACTTTCCCCCTCCGGTTCATCTGTCCGAAAACGCGAAACACCGGGGATACTTTCCCAGATGTTTCCCCCCTTCGCCGGTATCACCTCTTACCGCGTTAGGGCACACCTAACACCGTTGTTTGCTTTGTCATGCATTGTTATGCATCTGTTTGCATTGTATTCATTGTTTCTTCCCCCTCTTCTCTCTGGTAGACTACGAGACCGACGCCGCTGCTGGTGCCCCGACCGACTACGTTGTTGACGACCCCTACTTGCCAGAGCAACCAGGCAAGCCCCCCCCCTTGATCACCAGATATGGCCTATTCCTTCTCTCTACTGCTTGCATTAGAGTAGTGTAGCATGTTACTGCTTTCGGTTAATCCTATTCTGCTGCATAGCCTGTCATTGTTGCTACAATTGTTACCTTTACCTGCTATCCTAATGCTTAGTATAGGATGCTAGTGTTCCATCAGTGGCCCTACACTCTTGTCCGTCTGTCATGCTATGCTACTGGGCCGTGATCACTTCGGGAGGTGATCACGGGCATATGCTATATACTTTATACTGTTACATTACTTATGATACTGTTCGGAGATGCGGGCTGAAAGGGCAGGTGGCTCCATCCCGGTAGAGGTGGGCCTGGGTTCCCAACGGCCCCCGACTGTTACTTTGTGGCGGAGCGACAGGGTAGGTTGAGACCACCTAGGAGAGAGGTGGGCCTGGCCCTGGTCGACGTTCGCGGATACTTAACACGCTTAACGAGATCTTGGTATTTGATCTGAGTCTGGCCACTGGCCTATACGCACTAACCAACTACGCGGGAACAGTTATGGGCACTCGACGTCGTGGTATCAGCCGAAGCCTTCGTGACGTCAGCGACTAAGCGGGGCGCGCCGGATTGGAACGTAAGCCTGCTCTTGTATTAAGGGGGCTAGTTCTGCTTCCAGCCGCCCACGCAACGTGCAGGTGTGCAATGGGCGATGGGCCCAGAACCCTGCGCCATAGGATTTAGACCGGCGTGCTGACCTCTCTGTTGTGCCTAGGTAGGGCTGCGACGTGTTGATCTTCCGAGGCCGGGCATGACCCAGGAAAGTGTGTCCGGCCAAATGGGATCGAGCGTGTTGGGTTATGTGGTGCACCCCTGCAGGGAAGTTTATCTATTCGAATAGCCGTGTCCCTCAGTAAAAGGACGACCCGGAGTTGTACCTTGACCTTATGACAACTAGAACCAGATACTTAATAAAACACACCCTTCCAAGTGCCAGATACAACCCGGTGATCGCTCTCTCACAGGTCGACGAGGAGAGGATCGTCGGGTAGATTGTGCTATGCGATGATACTTGGTGAACTTACGATCTACTCTCTTCTACATGCTGCAAGATGAAGGCTGCCAGAAGCGTAGTCTTCGATAGGATTAGCTATCCCCCTCTTATTCTGGCATTCTGCAGTTCAGTCCACCGATATGGCCCCTTTACACATATACCCATGCATATGTAGTGTAGATCCTTGCTTGCGAGTACTTTGGATGAGCACTCACGGTTGCTTTGCTCCCCCTTTTCCTTTCTTCCTGGTTGTCGCAACCAGATGCTGGAGCCCAGGAGCCAGACGCCACCGTCGACGACGACTCCTACTACACTGGAGGTGCCTACTACTACGTGCAGGCCGCTGACGATGACCAGGAGTAGTTTAGGAGGATCCCAGGCAGGAGGCCTGCGCCTCTTTCGATCTGTATCCCAATTTGTGCTACCCATCTTATGGCAACTTGTTTAACTTATGTCTGTACTCAGATATTATTGCTTCCGGTGACTTGTCTATGATCGAGCACTTGTATTCGAGCCCTCGAGGCCCCTGGCTTGTATTATGATGCTTGTATGACTTATTTTAATTTTAGAGTTGTGTCATGATATCTTCCCATGAGTCCCTGATCTTGATCGTACATGTTTGCGTGTATGATTAGTGTACGATTGAATCAGGGGCGTCACAAGTTGGTATCAGAGCCAACTGCCTGTAGGAATCCCCCTTCCAAACTCCTTGGCCGAAGTTGAGTCTAGACATTGCAAAAACTTTAATAACATGGTTGTGTGGCTTACAGGCCCACGCCACCATTGGGTGGTAGTAGGATCTTTTATTCCTCGTCCATACTCTGGGACTCTGATCTCTCTTCTATTCGGGTTAAATGATTTTACTAACTCTGACTCTAGGTTCTCGTAATTACTTCCTCCTGGAGAGCCCTTCACTCCAGATGATCGGTTGGTGCACCAAAAGATTCTGAAGATACTCTCCGATGTTCTCTCAAGACTTTGTGCCCACCGCTTTTGCTATTCCCGACCACCGTTAAATCCTTATGGATAACTTCTTACCCTTGACATTCTTACATTCATCCCTAGCTGCTCTTGTTAATACAAGATGCATCGAATTGTTCTTCGACTTTTAAGAATCTCTTGAGCTATTGCATTACAGATCTTTGCCGCCTGAGTACCCCTATGGATAATTCTCACATTTATCGAGTATCCGCTCATCCCCAGATGATTCATGTATTTCACAAAATTCTTCGAAATACCATTCGGTCTTCCAAAAATCCTGAGCAACCTATTGCTCCTGAAATTCTTGCTTGCTTGCATTATGGTTAATCCCATAAGTATAGTAATCTTATTGGCAACCTTTGTCAATATCATTTTGAGTCCATTGATTCAATATGTTGCGAATACTTGCAATCCTCACTCAGATCCTAGAATTCATCCTTTCGGCTCAGGCGTCATTTTAAGCATGAGCAGAATCTCGACCAATCAAATTGTTATCGAATTTACCCCTAAGCTTACTCAACTTATCCATCCTTAATCAGAGCATTTGCTTCTGATCCTTTGATTTGGAAATCATAATTCCTTTACATGTGAGCTTTGAATTAGCCAGTTGCTTCTATAATCCAATGCCTTCGCATTGTTTCTTCCTCTGGTTGTGTGCCGATGCTCACATCAGCTTCGCTATGGACCGTCGGATCCTTTGTTGAAATATCATCCGACAGTGTCCTTTGTATACAAAAACCTCGAGAAGTTCTTTCCCTGATACATAATGCCTTCAGTAAATTGTATCCTCTTGTTTTGTCACCCATGCTCTACTATCGAGCTTGTGTCATTTACTATTGAAGCTTGTGGTATAAGTTCCCAAGATGCCCCGATGGGTTGAACCAACGCCTTCCCTAATCTGTGTGAACCCGAAAGATTTCGCAGGTCATACTTATCTGGTATTGCACCAGGTAAAACTTTCAACAACTAATGTCATTTTCGGAATACGAGAGGTGAATGGAAGGTTATGCATTGAAGAAGTGGGAGTCGACCTTGAACCTTTGTGTTCATGCCCATGGACACGATGTAGATCCTATCATGGAAGCTTCTTGAAATAATAACTATTTCCTTGATATATTATCATTTGGTATCTGTGAATTGATCCTTTGCAACTGTGGCTCCGACCATGATTGTTCTCCTTTGATTCCATTTCTCAGACAAGATGAAGTACTTGTCTTCTGCAAATCATTTCACGTGTCCACCCTCTACTCCGCTCTACCGTCGAGTATTACACTATGATATCTCGAGAATATCATGGAACTGCATAACTTCTTATGGGTTCTTCATCAACTGTTCCGATTCCAATTTTCCTGGGTTCTGGGTTGTCGTCAACTAAGAACACCACATAGTGAACCGAGTCCGCACTACGGTTCAACAACTTCTAGTAATCTTCTTTACTTATGGGTTTGTACCCGATCACGTCATTCCTAGCCTGTTTGGCTATATCATTATCGTGATGATTTTTAACTGTGCTACCTGGTCCTTATTCCCGGAGCACCACTTTCGATGATGAGCTAAGCTTACGTCGATTTTCCTCATCATATCATTTGTCCTTGAACAACAAACTTGATTTCGAGTTTGTGTCGTACCCATGGTTCCAATAGCCATTCGCTTCATCATTCCTTTGACTTGATGCCATCGTCGATCGATTACATCTTCATGAAATCTCTCGACAAGTGTGTCGTGATCATCATCAGCATTCTGAGCTCTCCCAGGATATCATTTGAATTCATGATGAGAAATACCATCCTTGCCCTTGATGATTTGTGCTATCATCGACCACTTTATTGCCTTCCGTACAACACAAACTTGTTCGTGTTTTGTGTATACCTTGAGATCCTTGCTATCCAGCATTTGCTCTCCTTTACCTTGGAGTATTACCATCTTTTATGTCAAGAATGTCATGAGAATTTCACCACCCCTTAAGAAATTCTTGTTGCAGTGATGCTTCTCGCCATCACCATTCTTTTCTTGTCCCCGTGTTGAATGAACTCTGTTGTGAGAATTTAATATCTCTAGCAACCCTATTGTTTCGAAGTGAATGGTCGATAGTTTCGCTATCGAATTACCATTCTAACTTTGATCGTCCTACTTGGTCCATATTTCCAGGTGCTTTTTCGTTCAATATTTAATTGTGGATGTTCTCATCGAACATACCTCATTATATACTTTGGTGTGTCCGATGCTATCACCTCGTTCATTTAATTGTGGAAATCCATCTTTTTTGTAAACCTTGATGAATTGCCGCTGTGTCCATCAGCCACCTCCTCATCCTCTCCATGGTTTACTAATGAACTCTTATTTCGGAACTCGTTTCCATAGTTCATTTCCCGAGAATCTTATGATGTCTTCTCGTTAATTTGTGTTGCACCTTTCTTCAACAGGCATCCTGAGTGTGAGGTATCCTGACACCAATAATATCTGAATCTTGGTCAGATATGATGGTTGGAGCATCTTCCAAGAGTCATCACATTGGTATTTATATATCCCGGTAAGGTGATGTCTTACCTAGCACACCTGGCCGGAGGACCTATTGTTATGGTTCTTCCTTTTTAGCAAGGTTAACCATTCTTCCATGAGGAAATGGTAAGACTTATTCTATAAGTTGTTCCTGATGAATCCTTTGAGTATACAAAGTCCGACCTTTGCTTGAAGACCATGTCAATGCTATGTCGAAGCACGTATGTGGTACTCCTATCATCAATAAGAACATTTGAAGCACAATGCTAAATTTTCTTTATCAACTATTCAAACACTCTTGTTTGGGTAATGTCATGAAATTCCTCTCCCCTTACCTAAATGGTTACATACTTGGAGCCAAATCCTTATCTTGCTCTGCCTTTCCTTGGGGAAGATATACTCTAATACTTGAGTATAACCACCTTTTCCTTTCCATTGGTCTGATTAATGTAATAATCACATTTTCCTGTCCATTGTTTTGGTTAACCTTTCTTGTGACCTATATGATATAAGCAGCAATATTTCCCTACTTATGTAAATGCCTCGGTGTACCATCCTATTTGGTGTAGCCCTGTTACTATTGTTGATGACATTCTGGTAGCCACCGATGGACGAGAACTTTGCCTATTGGTCTGCCTCGTTCAACGAGCAGGAAAATGGTTCTCTTCGTCCCTCGCCCTTGGTACCGACGTTGTTGCCGACATAACTGACAGGCTATCTGCTGACATGTCTTGCCTACATGGTCATACAAGACGTCACCGCCCTTCCTACCGTTAACTCACCTGGTGGGCCCATAACCCACAGTTCCACATGATCGAAACCTGACTCTTCTGTACACCCCCTGATCCCAAGGTTGTTCCTTGCGTGTGGCCTCGTATGTAAATTCACGAGCCACTTCTGAGAGATCATCAATTCGGGTATCAAACACGATACTTGTTCCTGTTGCTTTGAACCCCTTTCATGCCCTGTTTCAGGCATCGAACTATAGCCTGCCCGCTCGAAACTTCCATTTTGCACCCTCTTACTTTGCTCTCGATGATTTCTTAAGTTTCAATTCGAGAGTTACTTTCCGCCACCTTTCCCGCTGTTATCTACCAGATAAGCAACATTGTAGCGGTCTGTTTTTTCGAAGTTACCCCTTGTCGTACGTACGATGGAGTTCCCGAAGAAAGGATGCCGATTTCATCATGATGATCTGAAGCAAAGAAATGAAGACATCAGCGTAATGGATCGACCTCTTTGAGAAGAGCAACTATGCAAAGAGAACACTCGCTAGAATTTCTTAACCAGAATCCCCCCCTTACGCCTCTTAAATCTCGGGACGAGATTTCTTGTAGTGGAGGAGAATTGTGACGCCCGGATATTTAAGCTACAGTGAACCTCTGCTAATGATGCCATGTCACCCCGATTACTGTTGCTAATGTTGCGTTAGTTCGAAACCGGTTCGGATTCAAATTCAAAATCAAGCAAACAATAATTTTTTTTAAATATTAAAACTAAAATGTCCGGATTGTGGCAAATAATCCATACTAGATATTGGTGAAGAAACCACACTTCTGTAAAGTATGTAAATGCACTATAGTAAGTGAAACAACGGCAAAACTATTATTTAAAATGCTCTTAGAATAATAAACAATTATAAACTACTTTCATTAATGTGCCAAAATATTTGTGGCAGTGGCATAACTACTAATACTAAATTAGGTACAACTTTTGTAATTTACAAAACAAAATTTAACCGGTAAATAAAAGAAAACAGAAACAAAAAATAAGTGAAAAAAGAAAAGTGAAAATAAAACAGAACCGAGAAACCCTCCTCCCCTGCTGGGCTGTGGCCCAGCTAGCCACTGCCAGCCAGACTGGCCCATCTGGCCACCACCCCCTTCCTCCTGTTCACAGGGGGATCGTGGCAGAGATCCCCCGGCTGTGGCCAAGGCATGTCGCCGTGGCGACCATCCTCCCTCCCCCATGACGCCTACTTGACACCCCCGAGCCCCCTCGTCGAACCCTAGCGCCCCCAGATTCCATCCCCTCGCTCGACTCCCCTCGGTCCAGTCAAACCTGAGAGCAACCGCCGCTGCGCCATCTTCGATCCTGTGGCCGCCGTGCTCCCCGAGCCATGCGAAAACATCTAGCAGCTCCGCCACGCTCATCTCCGTCGTCTGCTATCATCGGTTCGAACTGGAGCGCTCTGCATCGCCGTCATCGTCTTCGTCTTCACCGTCGGTCAGCGAAGGGAGCCGCCGTTGATTCGTCGTCACCACACCTCCCCCGAGCCGGCTGAGCTGCTCATCGGAATCTCTGCGAGCACTTGAGCACTTCCCCTCTCCCGCCCCTGTCAATCACACACACTAGTTTGCTTCCCCATTGTGACTGTAG
>NC_057799.1:220472355-220502125 GCF_018294505.1 Triticum aestivum
CGTTGCGGCTGCGCCCACGGCGCCCGCACCTCGCCTATGAGCCCGCAACCGCCGCCCGATGCCCGTGAACCACCGCCCGTTAGCGCCCGTGGCCCTATGACATGTGGGGCCCCAACCCCCAAAACGGTTTTATAAAAAAAATATTAAAAAATAATGATAATAATAATAAAAATAAATTTAATTAATTAATTAATTGACTTACTAAATTAATTAACTTAATTAATCCTGTTTAGTTAACCTAATTAACTATTGATTAACTAATTAAACGGTAATTAAATTAGTTAAATCCTAATTAGAATAAACAGAGTATGACATGCGGGACCCACACGTCTGCGACCCAGTCAACACCTCTGTTGACTGCTGACGTCATGATGATGTCAGCATGCACTGTTCTGGATAATGTTGAATTTAATTAAATAAATAAATTCTAAAAATGATTTAAAACTTTAGAAAATCTTATAAAATAAACCATAGCTCAGATGAAAATACTTTGTACATGAAAGTTGCTCAGAATGACGAGACGAATCCGAATACGCAGCCCATTCGTCCGCCACACACCCCTAGCATATCGAACACGCAACTGTCCCCCTCCGGTTCATCTGTCCGAAAACGCGAAACACCGGGGATACTTTCCCGGATGTTTCCCCCCTTCACCGGTATCACCTCTTACCGCGTTAGGGCACACCTAACACCGTTGTTTGCTTTGTCATGCATCTGTTTGCATTGTATTCATTGTTTCTTCCCCCTCTTCTCTCCGATAGACTACGAGACCGACGCCGCTGCTGATGCCCCGACCGACTACGTTGTTGACGACCCCTACTTGCCAGAGCAACCAGGCAAGCCCCCCCCTTGATCACCAGATATGGCCTATTCCTTCTCTCTACTGCTTGCATTAGAGTAGTGTAGCATGTTACTGCTTTCGGTTAATCCTATTCTGCTGCATAGCCTGTCATTGTTGCTACAATTGTTACCTTTATCTGCTATCCTAATGCTTAGTATAGGATGCTAGTGTTCCATCAGTGGCCCTACACTCTTGTCCGTCTGCCATGCTATGCTACTGGGCCGTGATCACTTCGGGAGGTGATCACGGGCATATGCTATATACTTTATATTGTTACATTACTTATGATACTGTTCGGAGATGCGGGCTGAAAGGGCATGTGGCTCCATCCCGGTAGAGGTGGGCCTGGGTTCCCAACGGCCCCCGACTGTTACTTTGTGGCGGAGCGACAGGGTAGGTTGAGACCACCTAGGAGAGAGGTGGGCCTAGCTCTGGTCGGCGTTCGCGGATACTTAACACGCTTAACGAGATCTTGGTATTTGATCTGAGTCTGGCCACTGGCCTGGCCCTGGCATGTTGATCTTCCGAGGCCGGGCATGACCCAGGAAAGTGTGTCCGGCCAAATGGGATTGAGTGTGTTGGGTTATGTGGTGCACCCCTGCAGGGAAGTTTATCTATTTGAATAGCCGTGTCCCTCGGTAAAAGGACGACCCGGAGTTGTACCTTGACCTTATGACAACTAGAACCAGATACTTAATAAAACACACCCTTCCAAGTGCCAGATACAACCCGGTGATCGCTCTCTCACAGGTCGACGAGGAGAGGATCGTCAGGTAGGATTGTGCTATGCGATGATACTTGGTGAACTTACCATCTACTCTCTTCTACATGCTGCAAGATGGAGGCTGCCAGAAGCGTAGTCTTCGATAGGATTAGCTATCCCCCTCTTATTCTGGCATTCTGCAGTTCAGTCCACCGATATGGCCCCTTTACACATATACCCATGCATATGTATTGTAGATCCTTGCTTGCGAGTACTTTGGATGAGTACTCACGGTTGCTTTGCTCCCCCTTTTCCTTTCTTCCTGGTTGTCGCAACCAGATGCTGGAGCCCAGGAGCCAGACGCCACCGTCGACGACGACTCTTACTACACTGGAGGTGCCTACTACTACGTGCAGGCCGCTGACGACGACCAGGAGTAGTTTAGGAGGATCCCAGGCAGGAGGCCTGCGCCTCTTTTGATCTGTATCCCAATTTGTACTAGCCATCTTATGACAACTTGTTTAACTTATGTCTGTACTCAGATATTATTGATTCCGCTGACTCTTCTATGATCGAGCACTTGTATTCGAGCCCTCGAGGCCCCCGGCTTGTATTATGATGCTTGTATGACTTATTTTTATTTTAGAGTTGTGTTGTGATATCTTCCCGTGAGTCCCTGATCTTGATTGTACATGTTTGCGTGTATGATTAGTGTACGATTGAATCGGGGGCGTCACAGTCATGGAAAATGTGCCTCAGCTCTGGTAGAGGTTTACACCTGGTGCCAAAATAAATGAACATTTTTAAGGGCATTACATTGAGAAAAAAATAATTTGTCTAAAAAATGAAGGGTGGAAAATGCACAAAAAATTGGTGCGGCTGGGGACTCGAATCCAGGACCGCGTGGGTTTGTGGCGTTTAGGGCTGTGCTGGTAACCGCTATGACAGATGGAAAGACTTTGACATGGGTAGGGAAGGAAGGTATACATAGTGAGACCGTGAATGTTTGCACACGCGTGAGAGTGGTTTTCCTTTGTTTTGCACTGAAATTTTGGAGGGTTGGAAGGTTGAAAACGTATGTTTGCACTACCACATGATTTTGGTTAGAGTGGCACTTGGTTTAGGATTTAAAGGGAATAAATTTGTATGTTAGTTCATGACTTGTTTTTTTTTGAATGAAAGAGAGGGCTTCTCACCCCCTCCGATTTTCATTAATGAAAACCACATGTTCTCGAACTTCATGACTTGGTTTAGGAAAGAAATGATATGTTTGGGCACAGACATTTTTTAACACACATAATAAACCCTAATAACTTAGATAAGATGCAACACACCATACCCTTACATTAAGCAATAATAATAAGTTCACGGACACATGACGAAACATGACACGACACGACACGACATAGAAAGGCAACAAAATAAAAATGAAACATGACGAGCTTGACTCCGGGCTTGAACATCTTCACCTTGACCTCCTTCTTCCACCTTGGTCGCGCGCCCCTTCAACATCGTCTTCATCTTCACACCTCCTCCTCCTCGTCGTAGGGAAGGGAGTGCATCTGTCCTGGAGTGGGGAAGATGCTCTCGTACTTGGTGTAGATGTTGTACACGGTGAAGAAGATGGCCTCGCAGCCGCACCAAAAGACTTGGCCGAGCAGTTCGCGCGCGTCAAACGGGTTGGTGAAGGTGACCGTGAGCAGTAGGAGGATGCCGCCGCGGTCACGAACCTCGTTGAGGGTGAACATTCTAGGCGAGCCCCGTGGGAGGTGGGCATAGCCAGCTCTGAGGAAGGCGCGGGTGAGTTTGACGGAACCCCTCCACCTTGAAATAGCCCACACACGGAGCTCCCTCTCCACGAGCACGCCCGGTGGGTAGCGCAGCTCTGGCATGACAGGCGGACGGTGGAAGGTCGGTCCGTTGAACTGCATCTTCACTTGGTCTCGCTTGGGGAGGGCTCGGTCGCTTGGGTGTTTGAAGTTGGAGAGAATGGATCGGATCTGGCTTGTGGGTGGGAGAGGAAGAGAGGCACCCCATTTATAGGCCTGTGGGTGGGAGAGGAGAGAAAGGATGAGAACTGTGCGTATGTGAATCCGGACGCGTGTGTGTATCAGTTACGTTTTGCACTCTTTAATTTTTGCACGAAAACGATGCATGGGGCACGTGCGTGCATCTGAATCATTGCATAGCTCTTTGACCGGGCGGTGCATCTGACTCGCTGCCCTGAACCACTGCTGTAATGCCTAACTCTAAATCAATACGTGCATGGCCACCTAGCTCACCTCGCTAGCCTAGCTCGCCTAGCGTGCCTCGCTCGCCTCGCTCGCATGCATGCACGTCCGCCTCCCGCGCATGCAAACCCACGTCGCCGCCTCCCATGCATGCAAGGCCTGGAAAGGCTGAGACGGGCTATTTACTACGGTCTCAGGCCCAGATAACGAGACGGCCCAACGGTCCATCCAGCGCGCCCGGTATTTGTTTAAAAAATGATCTCCCAGCCAATCAGATTGCATCTCGCGGATCGCCCCCCTCCTCCCCGCAGATTCCTTCTAGAAGGGTTAGATCGACGGACCTTGATCGCCGCTAGGGTTAGAAGGATGGTCCTTGTTCAGCGCTAATGTTAGCGGGGTTTGGGAGAGGTTTGGAGCAGTCAAAGCTATGTTTGACCAGATTTCAAATGCGCATAATAAATTAAATAAAAATCAGAAAAATAAAAAACATGCGCACATAGTCTTCTTATGTCATATACTAATGATTTAAGTTGATAAACAAGGTTTACATACATTTAAACGATAAGTTCATGTGTATTGTGTGATATCTCGAGTATCTCAAACTCTCTTGTATGAAGTGAAGAGAAGTGTTTTGGGGAAATGAACATGAAAATTTCAAAAGATTCACCACAGCTTCATTTTGGAGTGACTAAGAAGGATCCAGGCTTAGTTTTTCATTTTGATGTTTTACACTTGTTTAAATCTTGGTCAAAATTATGTTTGACCAGAATTCAAATGAGCAAAACAAATTAAAAAAATCAAAAAATGGAAAAAACCAGCGCACATAGTCTGTATATATAGAATATATGTGTAGAAAAATTATTTGGCTGATTTAGACAAGGTCGAAAAAAACCTTGCTTAGAAATGAGGCCGTTTACCCTACCTTTGGACCCCTCTTTTTAGCACATTTTTCATGAAAATTTCAAAAACCTTACCACAGCTTCATTTTGGATTGACTAAGAAGGATCCAGGCTTAGTTTTTCATTTCGATGTTTTAGACTTGTTTAAATCTTGGTCAAAGTTAGGTTTGACCAGAATTCAAATGAGCAAAACAAAATACAAAAAAAACAAAAAAAAGGAAAAACCATGTGCTCATTCAAACATCATCCAACAGATTTAAACATCATGTCAAACATAGTTCTAACATAGGTCCAACATCATCCAACAAAAATACAACATTATTCATAATGTTTCATAATTATTCATAAATAGCGTTGGGGCTTCTGTCTGTTCCTTAAGCTTCTTGCCATCACTTTGCTCCTCGTGCACCTTGTGCTCATTGCTTCTTCTCTTCTCCTCTTGGTTGTCGGTACCTTACGCGTCTTCTTCAAACCTTTCATAGAGCTGTGCAAAACATAAAGGATAATGAGATCATGTCAAGTGATAAATGTACAGTATTATTTGACCCTTGCAAGATTTACATACCTAGCAGAACTCACAACAACAGAAGGTTGGTCACCATTTGGAGCCTCACTTGGATCATCATTTGGATCCTCACTTGGATCACCATGATCACCATTTGGAGCCTCACTTGGATCACCATTTGGAGCCTCACTTGAATCATTATTTGGAGGATATTTTGGATCATCGTCAAAATCATGCGGCTGTTGACCATCATCATTTGGAACCTCATCAAAATCCTCATCTGATGCAACCGGCTGTTGACCATCATTTTCATCATCTGTTGAGGCAACCGGCTGCTGACCAACATTTTCATCGAAGCCTTCATCGAAACTCTCTCCGAACGCTGGATCTACTGTGTTATCACAATACTTACCGAAATGACCAGACCCACCACACCTTGTGCACTTACGCTTCCTTGCTCCAAGTCCAGCTCCTTCGCTGCGAGGTCTGATTCGACTCTTCCTTGGTCTACCTGCTGCTCTCTTCAGAACTGGAGCGCAAAGCTTGAATCCAGGGTCCACCATGTCCCATTGTTGTTTTCCCTCCATAGCAGGCAAGGCATAAGCATATGTGGCTTTGAACCTTGCAACAGAGTAGTAATCATGCACATACTGTTGTATGTTCCCTGCTGGACCTGGGAGAGAAGTGATGAAAAACAAGGCATGAATGCATGGCAACCCAGTTATCTGCCATTGCCTACAATTGCAAGTTCTAGCTTCTAAATCCACCGGATATCTCCATTCCCTCTTCTCTTTATCCAAATATGATATCTCTGCTGTGGTACCCGAGCAAAGAGGCATGTTCATTTCCAAGCCTGTTGTTTTCTGCTTCAGTTCATTCATCACGGCAAGGATGATAATGTGGCCCATGAATTTTGCCTCGGCTATTCCTGCACGATAATGAAATTTCTGCATGTATTCTATCCTTATCCTGTCAAGCAAATCCACCACATAATGACCCTTTAGTTTCCGGATCGTTGAGTTGAAAGACTCTGCAACATTGTTGTGCACATAGTCAACTTTGCTCAGCTCACTGAATTGGCTTCTGGCCCATAACTTGGAGTGGTGTGTTTCCAAGTATTCTTTCACTTTGGGATTCATGTATAACTGCCTCAAGTGGTAGTTGTGCTTCTTCACACTGCAAGTCAAAGATGCTGGCCATAAATTATCGGTATACACCTTTCCTTTGAATTTCTTCATGAAATTTGCAGCAAGGTGACGCATGCATTCCCTATGCTCTACTCCAGGGAACACATTGTCCACGGCCACTTCTAAACCTTTGCAGGCATCTGTATGAATGACCAACCCATTGGGATGTGCAATAGCCCGGCGAAGATTATGCAAAAACCAAGTCCAGCTCTCCTCAGACTCTGTCTCCAGCACACCGTAGGCAACTGGAAATAAAAAAACTGTGTGCATCAACTGCACAAGCTGCTACTAACTGTCCTTTAAACCTCTCTGTGAGAAAAGTGGCATCAATAGCCAAATAAGGCCTGCGGCCTGCCAAAAAACCCCGGCGACAAGCCTCAAAGCAGACAAAAACCCTCCTAAAGCATTCCTTGGTCTTTGTCACTCCCCTGAATGTGTACTCCACGGTGTGGTGATCAATATCTACAATACTACTTGAGCTTGTCCTCTCCACTTCACATTTGAATGAGTGCAACAATTGAAAACTTTCCTGCCAGTTACCATAAATAGAATCCATAGCATGTTGTTTACCATTGAACAACCTCATGTATAACTTATCTTTGATGTTCTTCTGCAATTCCTTTGAACCCACTTGCTGGTTCTCTTTCACCCACTTCTTTACTTCTTCTGCCACACATCTTGACTTGGCTCTACTAATTGTATCCTTCCTAAGGGTTGATTCCTGGAATGTGTGCTTAAAAGGGTTCACTTTGACCTAAACATTGGTGCTATTTCGCATTTTAGATGCGAGCAACCTCCATGGACAACCCTCCGGACAGTGCACTCTGTAACGTACTTGATCGCTCTTGTCAACTTTGAAAGTACGTTCTACCTTGATGCAGTATGTCACAAGTGCATTTCTACACTCATTCATGGATGCAAAAACTGTACCTTCTTCCATATGAGGGTTCAAAGGGTCCCATTCAACAGCTGCAAGGTCTTCGTCCTCACCCACCGCGTCACCATCCACACGGACTGCATTGTGAGCCTCATCTTGGTTTTCAGCCCGAGGTGCTCGTCGTAAATTCCGAATAACATCAGAATATAGCTTCTCTTCATCAACCCCAGAATTGTAGTCATCAGGCTCCACTTCAAGGGGGGCCCTACTGCCGTTGCGCACACTTGTCGAGCCACCACGTCACCGTGCACCAACTGAACTGTTCTGGCTAGAGATGCCATTACGACGACTTGGTTCTCCCCGAGATGTTGCACCCGTCATCCTAGGTTCAAATGCCTGCTCAAGCACATCAACTTGCAGCCTCACATGAAAATTATCTTTCTCTTTATGCCTAACAAACATGGTAGCCAGCTCTTCATCATTACTAACTGTCACCCATTCCTTTTCCCCATTATAGTATTTGTATACCACTCCATCAAGCAAACCCCAAGGATATTGGCTACAAATTACCTTCCCAAATTGTCTAAAACTCCAATTACTAGCCATTGGCAACCGATAATCGAAACCTCCTTGGTATTTCTTCTTATCCTTTGCATCGAACATGTACCGGTCCCTTCTAATCTGCACCAAGAAAGCAAACCGCAACTCCTTTCTAACCGACAAAAATCAGAGACGCAATCAGCACACTAATTGGGCAAACCTACTCGAATCGAGTGTTCAAATGCACAACTAAGCTCAATCTAAACAGGAGGCGAGACTTACCCCTCGGGAACCCAGTCGTGGACGCGGCGGATCTCCGGCCCGATGCTTGCCTCGCCAAATACTCCGGGGTCGCCGCTGCTCGCCATTTCGCCCTAGGGTTCTTCCTCCTAGTTCAAATAGCTCCAGCAGCCCCCCCACCTTTAAGCGCTCCGACCGGGCGCACGGAAGGAGGCCGCGCCGCGGGTCAAGCAGGTGGCGGGCGCCCCACCCGTGGCGTCGCAGGAAGGTGGCGGGCGTCGCAGGTAGCCGTGGAGCGTAGGCGCAGGACGGTAGCGGCGGAGCAGGCCGTGCAGCTGGTGGCGGGGCACGTGCTGGCCACGGCGCAGGTGGCGGCGGCGGCGGCGCAGGACAGCCGGCCGGCGGATGGGCAGAGTGAGCTAGAATCCTACGAATGATTTGGGGATTTAGTTGCACGGGCCTACATGTCAGCTCCGGACCCACGTCCACGCAGTCCCATGTGTAAGCTCCGGGCCCACAACCACTAACGCCGGCGGACGGAATGGACTCAAATATGGCCATTTGGCCTCGTCATAGTAACTGTGCATGGACTAGAGGCAAAACTGAGCACAATTCGCATCTGAGGGCAAAACTGAGCACACGGACACCACTGAGGGCAAAAGGATAATTAACCCTTCTTTGTAAGGTCTTTTGTGAATAATTAATAAAATAGCTGCATGCATTGCCCAGATGCAGAGGCCGGGGGTCTTTCTCCTTTTTAAAAAACACACACACACAAAGAAGAAAAACTATGCGTTGGTCTTTTGCTGCCAATCTGTCTTTGACGGTTCACACGCTCCGTTTCCTCCCGTTCCACCCCAATTAAAACATCCGCTAATCCAACACGGCAACTGCACCCAACAACCACGCTACGCTACCCAGCAGCAGCAGCAGCAGGCCACAAGAAGCACAGCCAAACAATGTGTTTCCCGCACCCAACAACTTGACCCCCTCTTCCTCCCTCTCCCTCTCTGTGCGTGTTGACAAGTTGTCCGCAGCGAGCACGCTGGATAGTTCGGTCGCTCCTCTCTTCTTCTTCGAATCAAGGTCGAGCTGCATGCTGCCTGCCTGAGCAACATCAAAGGTCACTACTTGCTCCGTCTCTATATAATTTGCAAAGCTTTTGTCTCTCTCAGTTTCCTGTGGTGTCTTTGGCCATGATGGATGGATGATAGATAGTTCAAGTTTAGTCTGCTCCCTTCTCTTCTTCGCTAATTCTTTATTGGACTTGCTCAAGTTTGACTGCTCATGAGTTTTGGTCGCCATGTCTGGATCCAAAACTTGAGAGTCCCATTTCTACTGTTATTATTGTGTGAGGCATGGTTGTTTAGGGATGAGAAACCATCTGGGTTGCGGATTCACCATCACAACTGGTTTACCACCTATTTGTTACTAGTATAGTCCTATAGATAGATAGAAGCTTGTCCCTAATGTTCTTGTGAAAATCACGCACTATAAACAGGCTATCGTGGGGAAACTAAAAAATTCTACGTAAGTGCAAAAGGAGTCCAAGTTCTTCTTGTTCCAATTTGCGGCCCTTGAAAAAGCTACATATGATTTTTGGTCTTCTCAATCTAGATCTACTCCCTCGTCTGGCATGCTGCTTGTAGTAGTAGTAGCAATTAATGATCTGTTTAATGAAGTTGCCGAATTCTCCGGTGATACCAATGGATTTGGTGGTACTTATTGCCTGATTCTGATATCCGTTGGACTCAACATCATGGACAACTTCCCCAAGCTCTCAATGGCCATATCTCATAGCCAAGCCCCATCACCTGCCTACCTTTTGGTCCATGATGTACCCACATCCCATAAGTGTTCAATTGAATAATTCAGTTGCTACTTTTCTGACGTGTGACTTGTGCTGCTTCATTTTTGCCTTGGTGCCATCACCTATTCTTGCTGAGTTTGCGTCTTCCAAGCAAACAAACCTTGTGCCTTTTTTATATAAAAAAATATTGCATCTGTTAGGTTCTAAAACTCGATAACCCTCATAGGCATAGTAGTCACTTTTTTTTCTCGAAACGAGGGGAACACCCTCGGCCTCTGCATCGAGTGATGCAGAGTCATAGGCATAGTAGTCACTATAGGACCTAACCCGTTCCAGGTCTGCATACCCCTTTTCTTTTGGTGCTGTTGATTTGCAATCCTGTGTGATTGCAGTGGACGTCTCAATCAGAAAGGAAGCGGCCGGTGGCCTCTCGCTATCCCCGCACACATGTCTGGTCTACCACCAATTGCTGCTCATGGCCACACCTTGCTTGTATCACCACATTATTCTTATCCATGCAATTGTCTGGATTTTTTGAATTTAAAAATCTGTGATTAGGTCTACCTCCTCACATGTCATCACCATTTTGCATTGCCTGGGAAAGGAACACTTGATGGGTAAATGATTGCCCCAGTTACAAGCTCCAAAGACTTGAAGCACAATACAATACACCAATCACACACAATAGAGGCAGGAATCGGAAGCTATGTACCAAATGGGATCTGCAGAAATCAAAAACACTTTCCTTGTTTATACTTTGTGTTGTTGTCAACACTTTCTAGTAAACTTTTAGTGCCCGATATGCTTGTCACGTCCAGCATATTCATGATACCAATCTTTGGTTCCTTGGGACAAAGTATTCATGGGCATCACCACGAGTATTTCCTTTTCAACTTTCAGTGTCTGATATCTTCAAACAGACCACGGATTCCTGCTAGTACCAATATTTGATTTGATTCGATTCGATTCCTCGGGGCCAAGTATTTTTGGCGAGACCAGTTATTGCAACTTTTAGTACTAAATACGCTACCTGATACTCCTATATGATTCCGTGGATTCCTATACTACTAATAGTAGCAAAGTTGATTCCTTGGTAGATGGGCCAAATTAAAAAAACTTGTCGGCATAGACAATAAAGAATATTTCTCCAACCAACTACTTCCAGCTTGCACAACTTTCTTCCTTAATGCCATGTGCATTTTCTCCCTTGCTGCAACCTACAGTGGTCCAACTGGCAGTTACAATCTGCTCAAGTTTTGCACTGACATATTTCTAAATACATATGCCGCTTCTTATTTCAGAATATCAGTGGTGGCGCGCCATCATGATGAACAATCTAAAGCTTGGCGTTGAGGTTGTCAGTGCTCATGACCTCCTCCCTAAGGAGCAGGGCACAGCCAATGCCTTTGTAGAGGTTGAATTTGATGGCCAGAAGTTTCGCACGGCCATCAAAGACAGCGACATCAACCCTGTCTGGAACGAGCAGTTCTTCTTCAACATATCAGATCCATCTCGCCTCCAAGAGAAAGAGCTCGAGGCGTATGTGTACCATGCAAACCGCGCCAGCAACAACAAGACTTGCCTCGGCAAGGTTCGTATCTCCGGCACATCCTTTGTCAGCCAAGCTGATGCTGCGCCCCTGCATTATCCCCTGGAGAAGCGCACCATCTTATCACGTGCACGTGGTGAGCTTGGCCTCAGAGTTTTCCTTACAAATGATCCGTCTGTGAGGGTGTCTGCTCCAGGTCAGGATTTTGATTTCGCAAGCACGCCCACCACTGCCCAAGAGCAGGCTGTCGCCAATGCTATCCCAAATCCTTTCCAAGACACCAGGATAAATCAAGTCAGACAATTCCAACACTTGCCACGGGAACAGCAGCAGCGTCCACCACCCATGGCCGGACAGCAATACTACGCACAAGGTCAGGGTTCATATGGAGAGCAGCAACAGAGAAGCTACTCTGCTGCAGGGATGAAAACTGAAGCCCCTCAGGTAGCAAGGATGTATTCCGCAGGTCCACAGCAGCCTGTAGACTTTCAGCTCAAGGAGACAAGCCCAACGCTTGGTGGTGGACGTATTATTCACGGCCGGGTGATGCCTGGTGAGAAGGCTGGGGCATATGACCTTGTCGAGAAGATGCAAATCCTCTTTGTGCGTGTCGTCAAGGCCCGTGAACTGCCCCACATGGACCTCACTGGGAGTCTTGACCCTTATGTTGAGGTGCACCTTGGCAACTACAAAATGAAAACAAAGTTCTTTGAGAAGAACCAGAGGCCTGAGTGGGATGAGGTGTTTGCCTTCCCTAAAGAAGTAGTGCAGTCATCGACACTTGAAGTTGTTGTCAAGGACAAGGACATCCTTCGGGATGACTATGTCGGTCGGGTGATGCTTGACCTGAATGAGGTACCTGTAAGGGTCCCTCCTGACAGCCCATTGGCGCCAGAGTGGTATCGCCTTATGGGCAAGGATGGGATGAGGGACAGAGGGGAGTTGATGCTTGCAGTCTGGTACGGAACCCAAGCAGATGAATGCTTCCCAAGTGCCATTCATGCAGGAACAACACCAATAGATTCCCATCTTCACAACTATATCCGTGGAAAGGTCTACCCTACACCGAGAATGTGGTACGTCAGGGTCAATGTAATTGAGGCACAGGATATATTCACAATGGAACACCACCACATACCTGATGTGTTTGTAAAGGTGAGGCTGGGTCACCAACTACTGAAGACAAGGCAAGTTCGCTCACCAACCAAGAACTTCATGTGGAATGAAGAAATGATGTTTGTCGCAGCAGAGCCTTTTGAGGATGACTTGATCATACAAATAGAAAATCGTGTTGCACAGAACAAAGATGAGGTGATTGGTGAAACTATGATACCTCTCGCAAGGATTCAAAAGAGGGCTGACCACAAGGCAGTAGTACGTCCATTGTGGTTCGATCTCAGAAGGCCAGGACTGATTGATGTGAACCAGCTAAAGGAAGACAAATTCTACGCAAAGGTGAACCTTCGTATTTGCCTTGAAGGTGGTTATCATGTGCTTGATGAGTCAACACAGTATTGTAGCGATCTCCGGCCAACAATGAAGCAGTTGTGGAAGCCACCAATTGGGTTGCTTGAAGTTGGGATTCTAAGTGCAAATGGCCTCAACCCAACAAAGACCAGGCAAGAAAGGGGGTCATGTGATCCATATTGTGTTGCCAAGTATGGTCATAAATGGGTGCGGACACGCACAATTGTTGACAACTTGAACCCTCGGTTCAATGAGCAGTATACATGGGATGTCTTTGACCATGGAACAGTACTCACCATTGGTCTATTTGACAACTGCCACATAGGGGGAGACAACAACAATCACAGCCACAGCCACAACCAGAGTCATAGCCACAGCAGCAGTTCCCCCAGTCATATGGATAAACCCATTGGGAAAGTCCGAATCAGGATCTCAACCCTTGAGACTAGGCGGGTGTACACGCACACATATCCACTGCTTGTCCTCCACCCATCAGGTGTTAAAAAGATGGGTGAAATCCACCTTGCTATCAGGTTCTCAGTCACATCCCTGCTCAATGTGTTCCTTACATACTCACGTCCTCTCTTGCCCAAGATGCACTACGCCCAGCCACTGTCAATAGTCCAGCAGGAAATGCTACGCCACCAGGCTGTGCAGCTTGTTGCACAGCGCCTGGGGCGCATGGAACCACCAGTTCGCAGGGAAGTTGTTGAGTTCATGTCAGACGCACGCTCTCACCTGTGGAGCATGCGACGAAGCAAAGCAAACTTCTTCCGTCTGATGCAAGTCTTCTCTGGATTCATTGCTGCAGGGAAGTGGTTTGGTGACGTTTGCCAGTGGAAAAACCCAGTCACCACAGTCTTGGTCCATGTACTCTTCATCATGCTCGTCTTCTATCCAGACCTTATCCTTCCGACGATCTTCCTCTACATGTTCTTGATTGGGTTGTGGAATTATCGGTTCCGGCCACGTGTCCCACCACATATGAACACAAGGATATCTTATGCGGATGTTGCGCATCCAGACGAGCTTGATGAGGAATTTGACACGTTCCCAACCTCGAAGAGCGCTGACCTGATTAGGATGAGGTATGACAGGCTACGACACGTTGCAGGCAGGATACAGACAGTTGTTGGCGACATCGCAACTCAGGGTGAGAGATTGCAGTCACTGCTGAGCTGGAGGGACCCAAGAGCAACAGCTATGTTCTTATTATTTTGCCTGTTCACTGCAATTATACTGTATATTACACCATTTCAAGTGATTGCGCTCTGCCTTGGGTTCTTCTGGATGAGGCACCCACGGTTTCGCCACAAGGTGCCCGCAGCGCCAGTAAACTTCTTCAGGAGGCTACCTGCAAAGACAGACTCATTGCTGTAAAGGTCCTTGGACATGAGCTACCAATGTTATGTCACAGTTCTTTGTATCTATTTACTATGTAATACTGTTGTACAATGGCATTGGGTAATAATATCTATTGTTGTACCATGTGAGAGAGCAAAATAAGTCGAGTTGATAATTTTGTGGTTAAAAGTTAGGAGATTAAGACTTTAAAGTTATACCGTACAAATTGTTTATAATATGTTTGTAACTTTGGATCCATAAGAGTTTGTACAACCAAGTCAAGCTTGTTGCCCTCAAGCCAGTTCACTGTGATAGTTATAAGAGCATTACACGGCAATCATGAAACTGAAGCTTTTGAGATTCTCTGCATGTGAACATTCTTCTATGTTAAGTTCAACTAATTTTCCCTCCAAAAAAGAAAGTTAAATGAATTTACCACATCTGCTCACATACAATGTTTTATTGTGAACATGAGCATCAGAACTTTACCGTGTCTGAAAAATGTAACTCGTCGTGCATGTTGCAGCACAACTAGAGGCAGTTAACTGATAATTAATTCTTTGCGCTCATTAAAATAAGCAGCTTCACTCTCCTGGGATCTGAACAACACAGCGGACACTGACATCAACCATCAATTGTGAAGAAATGGAAACTCGTTCTCATAATTAACATTTATGAACACTTCAAGATTTATTCTGTGGAAAAACAAGGACAGATTAAAAATAGTGTGTCAATCCTTTAAAATAGTTTGGAACAAACAGCAAATCGACAACCATCTGGGCCAATGGGGGCCCTATGCCCTTATACCATAAAGGACAACTGTACGTCCAGCGTACCCTTTCAAGTAAGGACATTAAAACTTTGAACATAGCAGTACAAAGATAAGCATAAAGCGGCATAGGTAATGGAAACATCTGAAAACAATAAGTTTATCTTCAACACAAGTTGCATAGATCCACTGTGCAGGTGTGAAAAAAGTCATGAACTATCTCCAGCTTCACTTCATAACACACCTAGGCCTTCAATTATTGATATCATTCACTTAAATATGAGAATGGTTAAAATTGTTGGCAAAAATAAACGTTCAGAACTGATTATCATAGATAAGTTTATACAATCACAAGTGAGCACACTGAAATAAATCCAAGAGTAAGCAACATAAGTAAGATAAGCTAATGTTATAAAAATAAAGTATATTTATTGATCTTTCTTCCTCTTACAGAGAAAAACAACATTTGTGTCCATAGGTTGAATGACCCACTCTACAAACACAACCCGAGACACAGATATGCAAGCAGATAAAGGATGGAAGAGTTGCAAATAGTTATTTCTCAACAAATACAAATACACATAAGGAAGAACAATAAAGTCAAAGAGTTGGGAGAATTTTGTCATGTCGTGGAAGAGGAAAACTTCTCCGTTGCTTGTACACGCCACTTCAGATTTACAGTAGTTGGTTGCCTCTTCAAATGTGACAGCTAATTGGTGAATATAAATTTCATCAGAAGTTCCTGCAGCACTTAATTTGCAACCATAAGTACTGCACGCCATAGAGACGTTTCTTAATGATGTGAAAGTAAATATTCAAGGCATCCTAAATAAAGGCACTAGGCATATGCCGAGTCAAACTCATGAGGTCATATAAGAACCATCTGTTAACTACATTAAATGTTTGTTATGACCGGGGTAACTTATACCCGGAGGAGGCCCACTGGGTGCGTTTAGTTAGGGGCTTAGCCCAAAACTTATCTTATTTTTATTAGCATCGTGATTATATAAACAGCTGTAAAGACTCTTTTTAGAAATCAAGCAATAAGACAATTCTATTGCCCGGCTCCCTGAGGAGCCGGAACCCTAAACCCTAGCCGCCTCCTCCCTCGCGCACGACAGCGCCCAGCCGCCGCCGGCCGCGTGTTCGACCACGTCTAGCTCCCTCCTTCCCCTACAACCTCCGGCCTAGACCCGGTTGCCATCATGTCTTCGCCGCCGCCCACCCCATCCCTCCCGCTGCTCACCGCCACCACCGCCCCGCTGCTCACCGCCACCACCGCCCCGCTGTCCATAACGGCCAGCGCGCCTCAGGCGCCGGTGCCCGTCACCACCGCCGCACCGATCGCCGCCGTTTTCTCTCCGGAGGAGGTCACCGGCGCAATCCACGATCTTGCCACCGCAGTTCAGGGCATCCGCCTATACCTGGCGGGCCCCTACGGGCCACCGCCGGCTGCGCCAACCGCCGCCGCCACCGGGCCCCTTCTCCTACCCTGGCAGCCGCCGCTCCCGGGGGCCTCCGCAGTGCTGGTCGGGCCGCTGCAGCCCCAGCTGCAGCTGCAGCCACCCCCCACCACCACCCCACTATGGCCGGCGTGGCCGTCCCCGGCCACCGCGGTTTCCGCCGCGTCCGGCGCCCCCACGCAGCTGCAGCTGCAGGCGCCACCGCCGCCCACCGGGTCGGCTAC
This sequence comes from Triticum aestivum, assembly GCF_018294505.1. Taxonomy (NCBI): domain Eukaryota; kingdom Viridiplantae; phylum Streptophyta; class Magnoliopsida; order Poales; family Poaceae; genus Triticum; species Triticum aestivum. Next base: position 220,489,005 of record NC_057799.1, read on the forward strand.
GACCGCGCCGGCGGGCGTTCCGATCCAGCAGGTTCGGTTCCCGCCCTCGCCGTCCCAGCTTCCGGCCTGGTTGGCCGGGTCGTCACCGCTGCCTGTCTATACTATGGCCGGGGAACAGCCGGCGCCTACCCGGCCGTACGGCGGGCCACCATTTCACGGGGGACCCCCTGTGCACACCGGGCCGGCGCCATCTTCTTCGTTGCTTCGTACCGCCGAGCCGTACGCTCACGGCGGTCATGCTCAGACACCGCCGCGCTTCGCCAAGCTTGACTTCGCCACCTATGACGGCACCGAGGACCCCCTCAACTGGCTCAACCAGTGTGAGCAATTCTTCCCGGGGCAACGCACGCTCGCGTCGGACCGCACCTGGCTCGCCTCTTATCACCTACGGGGCGCCGCACAGACGTGGTACTACGCCCTCGAGCAGGACGAGGGCGGCATGCCCCCATGGGAGCGCTTTCGCGAGCTATGCCCCCTTCGCTTCGGGCCGCCGATACGGGGGAGCCGGCTGGCGGAACTCGGCCGCCTCCCCTTCACCTCCATGGTGCAGGACTTCGCCGACCATTTCCAGGATCTGGCGTGCCACACGCCGGGCGTGACGGCTCAGCAGCGCGCCGAGCTCTTCGTCGGCGGTCTGCCGGATCACATCCGCGTGGACATGGAGCTTCGGGGACCCCAGGACCTCCAGACGGCCATGTACTACGCCCGCGCCTTCGAGCGTCGCGCGCAGGCCTTGCAGCAGGCGGCACCGACCCGGGGTGGCCGACAGCCCGCCAGGCCACCCCCGACACCACCTGTCCCGGGCCCGCCGCCCCCGACACCACCTGTCCCGGGGCGGCTGCTCCAGCGACTATCACTCCGGCCACGACGCGGCCCTTCCGCCGGCTCACTCCGACCGAGCAGCTCGAGCGACGTCGCCAGGGGCTTTGCTATAACTGCGATGAGCCCTACGTGCCGGGCAACGTCTGCCCGCGCATCTTCTACTTGGAGGCGGCCGACTACGTCGAGAACACACCCGCCGACGCGCTCGGCGAGTTGCCGCCACCAGCTACTGCGGAGGCCGCCCCCGCGCCCGCTCCGGCGACGGCGCTCGTGTTCTCGCTCCATGCGCTTGCCGACATCCGCGACGAGCGGACTATGCTCTTGCCGGTGATGATTCACGGCGAGCGCCTGGTGGCCCTCCTGGATACAGGCTCCACGCATAACTTCCTGCCCGAGGCTACCATGCGGCACTTAGCGCTCGGGCGGGGAGCAACTTCGGGTCATGGTGGCTAACGACGACCGCCTCCGGTGCCATGGGCTGGCACGGAACGTGCCCATCACCATCGGCGACGAGCACTTCACTATCACGTGCGCCGGCATCGACTTGGGCTGCTTCGACTTCATCCTCGGCGTCGACTTCTTGCGGACCCTCGGTCCCATCCTCCGGGACTTCGACACCCTGACGATGACCTTCTGGCGCCTGGGTCGCCGCGTCCGGTGGGAGGGCGTGGGTGGCGCCTCACCAGCGACCCCGCAGCTGCAGCTGGCCGCGACCGCCGCCGAGCCCGAGCACCCACTATTGGATCACCTCCTGCAGCAGCACAGCGACCTCTTCGACGAGCCTTAGGCCTTCCGCCAGCCGGGTGTATGATCACCGCATTCATCTCCTACCGGGCACGGCGCCGGTTGCAGTGCGCCCCTATCGCTATCCCCAGTTGCAAAAGGACGAGCTGGAGCGGCAGTGCGCGCTCATGCTCGCCTTGGGCATCATCCCGATCTCCACGTCGCCGTTTTCGGCGCCGGTCCTCCTCGTCCGCAAGTCGGACGACACGTGGCGCTTCTGCATCGACTACCGCGCCCTTAATGCCCTGACACTCAAGGCCAAGTTTCCTATCCCGATGGTCGACAAGCTACATGGGGCACGCTTCTTCACCAAGCTCGACCTCCAATCGGGCTACCACCAGGTGCGGATGCACCCGGAGGATGTCGCCAAGACAGCATTTCGGACTCATCATGGCCACTTCAAGTTCTTGGTGATGCCTTTTGGCCTCTCCAACGCCCCAGCGACCTTCCAGGCTTTGATGAACGACGTCTTTCGCCCCTACTTGCGTCGGTTTGTGCTCGTTTTCTTTGATGACATTCTTATCTACAACGCCTTGTGGGCAGATCACCTTCAGCACATCGCCATCGTCTTCAACGAGCTTCGAGCGCACCATCTTCATCTTAAGCGCTCGAAGTGCTCGTTCGGGACGCCTTCAGTCGCCTACCTCGGCCACGTCATCTCGGCCGAGGGGGTTGCTATGGACGCCGACAAGGTGGAGGCCGTCGCGGCCTGGCCGACACCGCACTCACCGCGAGCTCTTCGCGGCTTCCTGGGCCTCGCGGGGTACTACCGGAAATTTATCCGGGAGTTCGGCCTCATCGCGTCCCCGCTCACGCGCCTGCTGCGTCGCGACGCCTTTGACTGGGATGCGGATGCGACAGCGGCGTTCGAGGCTCTCAAGGGGGCCCTCACGACGGGTCCCGTTCTCCAGATGCCTGACTTCGACCGCCCGTTCGTCGTGGACTGCGACGTCTCCGGTGTGGGGTTCGGCGCTGTCCTTCATCAGAGCGATGGACCGCTCGCGTTCTTCAGCAGGCCCTTCGTCGCGCGCCATCTTAAGCTCGCGGCCTATGAGAGGGAGCTCATTGGCTTGGTGCAGGCCGTGCGCCATTGGCGGCCCTATCTTTGGGGCCGGTCGTTCCGGATTCGCACGGATCACTACAGTCTCAAGTTCTTATTGGACCAGAGGCTGTCTACCGTGCCGCAGCACCAGTGGATCAGCAAGCTCTTTGGCTTCGACTTCACCGTCGAGTATCGTCCGGGCCGCCTTAACACCGTGGCCGACGCCCTGTCCCGCCGCGACGCCGACCGCGACGCAGCCGTCGGCGACTCAGAGGGGGCGACGCTATGCATCCGCTCGGGGCCCTCCTTTGCCCTCTGCCAACATCCGCAGGGCCACTGCGGACGCGCCGGAGGCCCAGCTCCTTCGACAGCGCCTGGATGCCGGCGACCTGGAGGAGCCGTGGCGCCTCGCGGATGGCTTGCTCCTGCATGGGCGCCGTCTCTTTGTGCCGGACCAAGGCGACCTCCGTCACCAGGTTCTGCTGCTGGCACACTCGGCCGGCCACGAGGGTGTGCAGAAGACCCTCCACCGTCTCCGCGCCAACTTCTACATCCCCGGTGATCGGGCCCTGGTCCGAGACCGGGTGCGATCTTGTGTGACGTGCCAGCGCAACAAGACGGAGACACTGCGACCGGCTGGTCTGCTACAGCCCTTGGAGGTGCCCTCTCAGGTCTGGGCTGATATCTCCATGGACTTCATCGAGGGCCTCCCCAAGGTGGGCGACAAGTCCGTCATCCTCACGGTGGTCGACCGCTTCTCCAAGTACGCGCACTTCATCGCGCTCGGCCATCCCTACACTGCCGCATCCGTGGCCCGTGCCTTCTTCGACGGCATCGTCCGCCTCCACGGGTTTCCCTCTTCGATCGTCAGCGACCGGGACCCGGTGTTCACGGGGCATGTCTGGCGCGATCTCTTCCGGATGGCGGGCGTGAAGCTTCGCCTGAGCATGGCCTTCCATCCTCAGACGGACGGCCAATCCGAGGTGGTCAATAAGGTGATTGCCATGTATTTGCGTTGTGTCACAGGTGATCGTCCTCGCGCTTGGGTGGACTGGCTCGCATGGGCGGAGTACTGCTACAACACCTCTTATCACTCCGCCCCGCGTGCCACGCCGTTCGAGGTGGTCTACGGCCGACGGCCCCCCATCCTGCCGGTTGACCCCGAGACGGCTCGGATGGAGGCGGCGGGCGATCTTCTTCGCAGCCACGACGAGATGCTTGCGGAGGTGCGGCAACGCCTCATTCAGGCCCAGCAGCTGGCCAAGCACTACTACGACGGCCACCACCGCGAGGCGGAGTTCGCGGTGGGCGACTGGGTATGGCTGCGCCTTCTTCACCGCTCTACACAGTCTCTTGACCCGCGCGCGAAGCGCAAGCTGGGCCCTTGCTACGCCGGGCCATTTTCCGTGCTGGAGCGCATCGGGAAGGTGGCCTACCGCCTTCAGCTTCTGGCCGGTGCTCGCATCCACGACGTCTTCCATGTGGGGCTGCTACCGTGGGGAGCCACCGGCGGCCACGCCCGCGCTTCCTCCGGCCTCCGACGGGCGCCTCCATCCAGGACCAGTGAAGGTGTTGCAGGCCCAGCTACGTCGCGGGGTGTGGTACTTGTTGATCCAGTGGGACGGCCTTCCAGAGGAGGAGGCCACTTGGGAGCAGCGCGACGAGTTCCGCCAACACTACCCAGACTTCCAGCTCGAGGACGAGCTGTTTGCGCAGGCGGGGAGAGATGTTATGACCGGGGTAACTTATACCCGGAGGAGGCCCACTAGGCGCGTTTAGTTAGGGGCTTATCCCAAAAGTTATCTTATTTTTATTAGCATCGTGATTATATAAACAGCTGTAAAGACTTTTAGAAATCAAGCAATAAGACAATTCTATTGCCCGGCTCCCTGAGGAGCCGGAACCCTAAACCCTAGCTGCCTCCTGCCAACGCCGCCGCCTCCTCCCTCGCGCACGACGGCGCCCAGCCGCCGCCAGCCGCGTGTTCGACCACGTCCAGCTCCCTCCTTCCCCTACAACCTCCGGCCTAGACCCGGCAGAACCCTAGTTTCTACCAATGTTCATATATTTTCTATAAACTTGGTTAAAGTTCATAAGAGAATGACTTCAAAAAAATTCTTATATGCAGTATAATTTGGTAAGGAGGCCATTCTAGAGTATTAAGAACGTTCAATATTTTCCAAATAAGTTAATGGTGGCAAGAAGGTATCATCATGCATATGTGCAGTGACTCCATGCGCTCTACTCCCTCCGTTCCAAAATAGATGACTCAACTTTGTATTAACTTTGTACTAAAGTTAGTACAAAGTTGAGTCATATATTTTGAAACGGAGGGAGTAGATACTAAATCACACAAAATCTTGGAAAAATAATAATCAGTAATAGAATAATGAGAGGTTATCATTTTGCTCAAAAATATTGTTGTTTCTTTTTGGAAATATGCACTGAAGCACTTCCTCTTGCATATCTGTACATGTTAGACAAAAAACTAAAAGCAAGTGAGCCAAAAACGTATGTAAGTGGTAGTTACCTTGTAGAAGCTACTGATAGATGCATGAACTACGGGAGGTGGAGCAGCCGATCAACAGCCAAATCTAGTGAATCAACGATCTTCCGCATAATCTTTCTTCCAGGAATTAAGATACAACATAGTTCCAAGAGGAGCAATGCAAAGATGTCATGAAACTAAATAATTTAATCATATTAAAATGACCTTTCACCAGTTGTACAACACGGAGGCAGAACTATATATTATCAGCAACTAACAAAAGGATACAGCTGCATACTTAGGCTTTCCAAGCCTCGCATTTCCTCATTTAACCTGCAACATACATCATATTATGCTCCAGAAAGCAGTTGCAAGAGACACAAAATGAACTGAAACAATACAAATGCATAGAAACAGCAGACGATTTTGGAAAGAACAAAATACATCCGTTGTCTAAGAAGCTTTTACTGCTCTATGGAACTGCAACATTTTGATGTGATGAAAGGAATTCCTGAAAGCAAACTTGATTTTGAGCCAATATCAGTAGTATAAGTACATGATTTATCCGAATTTGTAATTCAAGGGGGAAATATCTCTCTCAAATTTAGTTATGAAACACATAGCTACAAGTAGCACGGCGGAGTGGAAGACAAAGAAACTAGTTCAAAGTAATCACCTCAGGCATGAATGGATGTACTTATTGCCTCTGGAAGACGCTTCAAGTGCTGCAAGTACACAGTAATAATATAAAACTCGCAATATGGTTGACTAATCTGTGTGTGGTGTTTGTGCTCTACTATTACAACAGACTAACAATTGTCAATTAACAAAAAAAAATGCAAATGCTATAGTCCCAGTTACATAATAAGTATACAAAAAGGGTGCGACCCTTGAACGCACAATTTCAGATATTCAGATGCAGAGGAGGACACATACTCCAGGAGCTTAGTAGATGTGGAAACATCCTCACCTGACTCCTGGAGGCGGCCTACAACTTCGCCCAAGCACTCCATGTTATCGGCTGACGTCGAGGTAACCTTGTCGTGTGTCAAAGCAGACGAATTAGGCGCTCGGCGAACTGTAATAATTACTGTAATAGAAGAAACTTGGAAATTTCGCGGCTGTGGTTAGTACGAGTACGTTGGAAAGTGTGATGCGGAGGGAGGCGAATAGGGAGGCGTAGCTCTCGGCGATGGCGGCGGCGTCTCGCTCCACTGCCTCCATCGCCGCCGCCACCTCCCTTGCCCCGGGAGACGTCACCGTGGTCGCGGGGGCAGCCGCGCCGGTGGAGGAGAAGCGCGCTGGCGAGGGATCCTCTTGTGAGGCTTCCTCTGGCGCCGGGGGGTTGAGCGAGGAGGCGGCGTCGGCTTCCATCTGGTTGCCCGATCGGGAATTTTCTGTCGAGTGGAACAGGAACGACGTAACAGGGACGAGAAGGTAAGACGGCAGGTGAGGCCGGGCGTGTTTTCTTTTTTTTCTTTTATAGTTCTTTCACGAAAGTCTCGACTAGGTTCGAATTCTTTCAAAGTGCATACCTGAGTTCTAAATCTTTTTAAGTTGTTTGTTTAAGGTCCTAATCTTGTCTCATCCTCGCTGACTATTTTGCGTGGCACTTTGACTAGGGCCACGTCGATACCAAGGCCCAGGCGGGAGTTTTCTCGAGGCTGGTAGTTGGAGATTTATGTAATCTGGCCCCTGAAATATCTCTTCTTCGCATTCCTCTGTCCCTAGGTCTTCTCCCTCTCACTTTTTTCGTTCTGCAGCCACTTCGGCGCCATGTCTGCCGCCACTAGCTCCTCTGCGGTCAAGCGCCACGCGAGAAAGTTGTTTGCTCCATCCATGGCCTTGGCCGCGCAACCGCCGTCGGGATGCTGTCGTTGGTATTGTGCCCTTGCTGCAGATTCCGGTCAACCATCTGCCTAGTTTCTAAATACGATGCAAATATTGAAGGGTTTTGTACAAATACCCTAATCACCGTGTAAGATTCATGTTTGTCCTTTATTTTTTTGCATATGGAATGCATTCCTCTGTTTCTCATCTAATTGATTTTGGGCGATAAGTTGAACCAAATCCTTGCCAGCACTACTACTAGAAAGATGGGTCAGATGACTACATGGATTTCTTGGTCGGGAATGGGCACATTACTCCTGTAATTGGCAGTGCTTATTCAATGATGTCAATGGTAACGAATAAACAAATGGGAAAGAAGAGTGTGCGGCAATGAAGTAGAACAGTACTGGTTGTGTGGTGATGGCACATGTAATGAAGAAGATGGATGGGCTGATATTTCTTTGTAGGAGTATTTTCAATGCACAAGTGTTCATGATTGCTATCATGGTGTTTATAGTTCTTAAGAAATGAGAATGCAGTTATGTAGTTGGTTAGAAATGAGAAATCAATGCTGGTTTGATATATGCCAGGGATGTATGACAAGTATTTTAGTAATGGAAATCAATGAAATGTCAGCAGTGCACTAATTGGCAGAGATTTGTTTGTTTTTCAAAAAAATTGACAGCATTTTGTTGGTTTTTCAGAAAAATGGCAGCATTTTGTTTGTTTTCATACATTTGGCAGCATTTTGCTTGTTTACCAGAACTTTGGCAACATGTTGTTCATAAATGTGCAAGCATCACTGACCAACAATGCAACGAGAAATTGCACTAATTGGGGAACTTGAAAGAAGTCTTGAACTTAGCCACATCAGTCATAAGGTCTTAAGGTGCAAATCTTACATAGTTCATGATTTGCGACATCATAAGGTAACTACATAATTAGCATAACCCTTTCATGGTTTGTGTGAGACCTATAGCAACAAGACAGCATTAGGTTTCAGTACAAACCATGTACTATCCTAATAAGAGAAGAGCAACATGCTTATGAGAAGAGCAACATGCTTATGCCAAAATATGTCCACCGTTTGCTTTTGTCCAAAATATATCCAGAAAGAAACACTTCACTTCACTGGATTGTGTCAACTTCACTTCTTAGCCTTTGTTGGGCTTGTTTTCCTTGGCTTTTGTCACTTTCTTCCTTCTCTTCAAGCCAAGTGTTGTTGTAGTTTGCACTCTTCGAGGGGGCAGGGTATCTCTATAGGTTGCAATGAACTGGCTATCTGGCAGAGGAGCCGGCAATGTAGCCTGTGATTGATGTGTAGCTATAGCCTATAAATAAAGCATGTCCAACACTTAGTAATTACCAAGAAAGTCATAACATGAAAGCACATAGTGCAAGAAAGTAATCAGCACTACAACACTCACCTGGTCTTGTAGAATTTGGGTGACAGTAGAGGAAGCAAGATCATAAGCAATTGAAGGCGAAACCAAACTGGATGCACTTTTTCCAAGTTGTGGACATGACTTTTTCTGCACAATATGCATTACAATGTAAAAATGCATAAATTTTGAAAGAATGTAAATATACAGAAATGTAAATATGCATTACAAAACACCTTGCAACTAGGCCTTTTTATTGGCAGTTTCTTTCTCTAGCTAGGTTCAGTTGCACTTTCAGGAAGAACAATCTGAATAGGTTCCAGTTCATCTCCATTATTTTGCTTCAGTGCAATCCTTCTTGCTTTGCTAGCTTGCTTCTAGAAGCATATTGTAGTCCAATTAAACAAGCTTGGCAAAGTTCTTTAAAGACATCTTTTCATCTACTCTGAATGTCTCCAAATACCTTCCAGCCAGATATCTTGCTGTGAATTGCTTCAGTTCCCACTATCTTTCACATGTATGTTGTCCCACATACTTCTTCACAACCCAAGTGACGGTGTCCTAGATAAGGGGGTACTAACCCAGACGGCCCATTCTCCTCGGGTTGGGCCGGCAAGCCTTAGTTCGTGATCAAGATGGACTCCAGAAGCCTTACGCGGGAGGCGTGATCAAGACTGCCGCCCCCGAAGACTTGATGTATACTCCAAGATCTCTGTCGCCACCTAGCTCCTAGTTACCGACCTTGTAACCCTAGATACCCTCCTTGACGTGTATATAAGCCATAGGGTTTAGCCCGTAGAGGGGACATTAACACGAAAGCATTCACCTGGCCCTAGAGTTAGACCACACATTATGATCTCGAGGTAGATCAACTCTGTACTTGATACATCTTCATCAATATAAACAAGAGCAGGACGTAGGGTTTTACCTCCATCAAGAGGGCCCGAACCTGGGTAAACACCTTCTCCTTCGTTCATGTTACCCTCGATCCGAGATCCACAGCTCGGGACCCCCTACCCCGAGGTCTGCCGGTTTTGACACCGACACTAGCGCTTTCATTGGGAGTTCCGCTATGCGACCGACGAAGAGATCGATGGGATCGCCAATCAACGGCCTCGAACTAGAAGGGCTCACTCGCGCGCCCAAAGCTTCGGTCACTGAAACGCCTCCACGTAAAGTCGATGCGGAATATGACACTTCTCCGGTCCCGACGGGGAAATCCCCCAAGGACGAGGGGCTGAGATACTTCCTGGAAAGTGAGTCGGACGGTGGCCTGCCGGAGATAGCCAAGGAGGCCGACCTCCAGGCCAGTTCGGCCCACCCGATGACCATAAATTTGACATCGGATGAGAAGAACAGGGTCTCAAACCCGCGATCTTTTGAGATCGCAACTCATCTGTTAACCTCCCACACAGAGTATCGCCTGACAACTTCGGCCCACCCGACATCTGTGATCTGGCCTACGTGCAACAACTCCCTAACGAATCGATCAAGCAGTACTGGACTAGATTCGCATCTTTCAAAGACAAGATATCAGATTATCCGGACTCTGACATAATCATTGCTTTCCAGCGCGAGGTCCACATCACGCTCTCTGAGCTGCTCTCTGGCGCCCTCGTCCCCGGCGAGTTCGTTGCCTACCTGGGCCGCAAGATCGGGTTCGACGAGCCCCCACGGCATAGCAATAAATTGCATGCAGTAAATGAGCCATGGGAAGAGGAAACTTCCTTTACATGCACGACGCAACCGACAGCGTGGGATTCCTCCGCCCAGTCAGCTGATCGACGATGGCCTTCACGCGTGGAGACGCGTCCGACTGAGTCTGAGTGGTTCGCTGGTTCACTCGGACGAATCCTGCACTCAAATGGATTGTACACACCGGCAACTAACCTGCCCACTCGGACGGATAACTTAGTCCTCCCCCATCGACATCAGCACTTGGTTGTGGGCTGGGTGTCCATCGAATTGGCCAGTGTCCCAGCTCCTCCGAGCAACAAAGCATGACGGCCGGTGACACCACTGCTCCCTCCAGCATGACTGCCGGACGCAGTGCAGCTATTGCACCCTTCCGGTTGCCTCCGGGCACTAGCTATTCTTTCTTAGTTTATTACTCTGTTTTTCTTGGCTCCCCAGGCCCGACACGGTAGGAATCCGGAGGCTGGCCAAGCCTCCAATGCGGGGTGGCTCCTCCCTCTGCGGGTTGGCAGCTCTCCGCTTCCATGACAACGAACTCAGGGGAACAAGTCCCCAACCACTCGGCAGAGGATTGAAGATCTTATCATCTCCGATCATTTTACAATCCAGTCCTTAAATTATTCTACAATAGCTTAACAGTCCCTTTTCTGTTTTCGAACCCGGGTTCACTCGGACGGGACTAAAACTCAATGGTACAACTGCCCACTCAGACGGCGCCCACTCGGTCGTGAAGTCTTTGGGTTCACTCGCCGGCTAACGTCCAGGTTCACTCAGCTGGCTAGCCTAGAGATGGTTTTTGCACTCTGAACAACTAACGTGCAGATTATTCGGATGAATTTTGCATCCAGATGACTAACATACAGGGACTCGACCGCCCCGCGCGTCGTTATCGGTGAGACACATCTTCACCACCCGGCCACCCCGCGCGTCGCCTCTCGGTCGAACACGTCCACACCACTCGGCCGCCCTGCGCGTCGCCATTCGATTGGACACGTCCTCAACACTCGGCGGCCCTACACGTCGCTATTCGGTTGGGCTAGGCCTCACCCAAAATTTCCATGGCGAATCGATCCGATTGATCGCCCACAATTCCTTTCCTAAAGGATGCATGTGCTTGTCAGTCCGACTGACCACCCTCTGCGGGGACCCGTGCACTCGGACACGTAAAACACCCGATTGAAGTCATCTTCAGGATCGCTATGAGATGAGCTTGACGCCCCTCCGTTGGTTAACTTGGCCCTTCTACTAGGGTCCAAGGCGTCAGTTTCATAAACTTGCACTCGGAGATGGCATGTGTTGGTGTTCCCCCGGGATAATGAGCGGCCTATCTTCGGAGAATCAGTCCATGCGCTAGCCTTGCCACTCTGGTTTCATGACATGTCCACATCAGACCACTAGTCTATCTCCTCCAAGAGACATACGTGTGCCATCAAGTTTTTCCTCGCGGTCAACATACCCCGATCAGTCGGGAAGCACGTCCACTCGGACAAATATCCCTTTCATGCAAAAGGGTGAAAATGACGCTCCTTTACGGATACACTTGGCCCTTCTTCTAGGCCCCAAGGCGTCAGTTTGATAAACTTGGACTCGGAGATGGCCTGCGCTGGCGTTCCCCCGGGATAAAGAGTGGCGTCTCTCCGGAGATTCAGACCACGCGCCGGCGTCGTCACTCGGGTTTTTATGGCATGTCCACACTCGGATCTCAAGTCTATCTCTTCTGAGAGACTTCTGAATGCCACCAAGTTTTGCTCGGCGATCAACAACATCCGATCATTCGGAGAATGTTTTAGTCCTCACCAGTCGGCCGCCCAGCGCGTCGCCACTCGGGAGACACATCTATATCAATCGGCCGCCTCGCGCGTCGCCATCGGTTGGACACATCCTCACCACTCGGCCGCCCCGCGCGTCGCCATTTGGTGAGACATGTCTGCATCAATCGGCCGCCCCGCGCATCGCCATCGATCGAACACATCTTCACCACTCGGCCACTCGCGCGCCTTCAGACAGCTAAGTCATTCTACATGCACTGCATTCTATTATTTCTGCGTTCCCGAGTATCCCGTAATTCTCACATCATGTTCACTCGGAGGCCACACCACCGAGTGTACCTCTACGCTCCGTTGCTTATTTTCATGTACTTTCTTACTACTGCTTATTTGACTCCCGAATCCAACTTTCATTTTAATTCATACGTCACTCACGAATGCCATGTGTTCTTCATTTTGAGTTTGCATCGGTCCTCGGGGTCTGCAACTCAGTCGAAACACTACACTTCCATTTTATTTGAGCCAGTACTCCAACGAGTTCAGTCGGATCCTTCACTTCGACAAGTTCGAACGAATCCTTCACTCTTTTAGACTCTTGCTGGTGAACCAGCAAGCCCCTTGCACACCCAGCGGGTGTCTATGGGTGTTTTTCACACAAATTATTTCAGCACACATCAAATTACCTTGATAAATTCTTACGTTGGCTTGTGCTATTTTCATGCACAAGTTACGCGATCACTCGATGGCACCGTGCGTCAACTTCATCGCTACTCGGACTCGGTCACCGTTCCGATCTTAGCGCACCGCAACACCGACACTACTGCAGGATGCTGCTAACGTGACACTAGGATCAGAGACCCTTCGATCAAACTGTGTGCGATGCCATAATCGCAAACGGTGGTGTAAAAAACCGTCAAAAAGGTGCAAACACTACTGGAATCAGCTAATTTGCCATCTGCCAGCTCTTTGCCGTCTGCTAGCTGACAGCAAAGAAGCTCTTTGCCATCAGCTACCCAAAAGCAGACGGCAAAGAAAGGGCAGACGGCAAAGAAGCTCAGATGGCAAAAGAGCTTCTTTGCCGTCTGCCCTTTCTTTGCCGTCTGCCAGCGGACGGCAAAGAATCTTTGCCGTCCGCTGGCGGACGGCAAAGAGTGAGGTGGACCCCACCCCCCCGCCCATTTGGGAAAAACTTAACGGGCCACCTCTTTGCCGTCCGCTAGCAGACGGCAAAGAGGCAAAAAGAGCTCACTACCTAACGGCCCGTACCCCCGCCCGTTACTCACTTCTTCTCTCCCTCGCCGTTTCTCTCCTCC